>NC_084889.1:12513260-12738260 GCF_958979055.1 Alnus glutinosa | reverse complement strand
GGGGGGTGACATGCACGCCATGTTGCGTGACGCCTTTAGCATGCACGATGTTCCTGAAGCCTTCAGTATGGATCCGCAACAAGTTGACGAAGGAACCTCTTGCGGGGACGCATTGAAGTACCAAGAGTTGTTAAAGACTGCCGAGAAGCCACTTCACTTTGGTACCAAGCATAGTAAATTGAGTGCTACTATACACATGTACAATTTGAAGTGCGTTGGAGGTATTAGTAACAAAATTTTCTCAGACATTCTTGAGTTTATCAACCAGCTGTTGCCTCCTTGCGATGAGACTTTGCCAGTTAATACGTATGAGGTGAAGAAGTTCCTAAGTTTCATGGGTCTAGGGTATAAGAAGATTCCAGCGTGTCGTAATGACTGTATGTTATTCTGGAAAGACAATAAAGACTTAGATTCATGTACCGTATGTGGAGAATCTAAGTGGAGGGCTGATACTCATATAGATGAGGATGGTGAGGTCATATCATCGAGGAAAAAACGTCTGGTGAAGACGTTGAGGTGGTTTCCACTCATCCCACGGTTACAGAGGTTATTCATGTCTGAGCATACTGCGTCACATATGAGATGGCATGCAGAAGGCCGCACTAGGGATGGCGTATTGAGGCACCCGGCCGACGGTGAGGCATGGAGATCGTTTGACATTTTACATCCAGATTTCATGGTAGACAGCAGGAACGTTCGGCTTGATTTGACAGCAGATGGATTTAATCCTTTTGGGAACATGAGCACATCCCATAGCACATGGCCCGTAATGCTTGTGCCGTACAATTTACCTCCTTGGATGTGCATGAAACAGACGTCGTTCATCCTGTCACTGGTTATCCCTGGATCGAGCTCACCTGGTATGGATATTGATGCCTACCTTCAACCATTGATTAATGAGTTGCTAGAACTGTGGAATGTTGGGGTACAGACATTTGATGCTTCAAAGATGGAAAATTTTAATATGCGAGCTCAATTGATGTAGACAATAAACGACTTGCCAGCGTATGCAGATTTATCTGGTTGGCCAAACAGGGGTGTGAAGGCATGTCCTTGTTGTATGCATTTGACACGTTCTAAATATTTAAAGAACGGATGTAAATTTTGTTATATGGGGCGCAGGCGATACTTGCCAACTGAACATCTGATGCGGCTGAACAGAAGAACATTTGACTGTACTGAAGAATTTGACAGCGGGCCAAACGTGCCATGCAGAGACGAGATCCTCCAACAGTTAGACGGAGTTGCATTTGGGAATGAGAACGCGGGTAAGAAGAAGAAACGGAAGAAGCGGAAGAGGGGTGCAGGGAGTTCCAATGACGTTATGTGGAAGAAGAAAAATATTTTTTCAGATTGCCGTATTGGAAAGACAATTTGCTTCGGCACAAACTTGATGTTATGCACATAGAAAAAAATGTCACCGATAATATACTTGGCACTATTTTGGACCTCAAAGGGAAAACAAAGGACAACCTGGCAGCTCGGCTGGACTTACAGGAAATGGGTTTGAGACCTAAGTTGCATCCATTCACGGTCGCAAATGGTAAGACGTATATTCCCGATGCTTGTCACACGATGTCTAGGGAGGACAAAGAAAATTTTCTGAAGGTTCTTCGAAATGTGAGCGTCTCGGACGGATACGCCTCGAACATTTCACGTTGTGTTCAGCTCAAGGACCGTACAATTTTGGGGTTGAAGAGCCATGATAGCCACATACTGATGCAACAGCTTCTCCCAATTGCATTGCGTTAATCATTGCCAAATAAAGTGGTTAGACCTCTTGTGGAGATTTCTGCATTTTTCAGAGGCATATGCTCAACCAAGCTAACACAAGATGAGATGGACCGACTGCAGGGTGACGTTTGTATCACGTTGTGCAAGCTAGAACAGGTATTTCCTCCAGATTTTTTTACGAGCATGGTCCACTTGGTCGTGCATCTTGTGCGCGAATGTAGACTTGGCCGACCCGTGCAGTATAGGTGGATGTACCCGGCAGAGAGGTAAAATTCCGTTAGTAATATATATATATATATATATTTAATTGGTTCACTAAACGAGGACAATTTATTGTCGTGTATGTGTGTACACTAGGAGTCTTGGGAGTTTTAAGTCTAATGTGCGTAATAAAGCGGCTCCTGAGGGGTGCATTGCAGAGGGTACATAGCAACGGAGCTAGTAACGTTCTGTTCTAGGTATCTGGATAATGCACCAACCTTCCACAACAGACCTCAGAGAAATCCTGATGGAAGCAAGGGGGCGGGCACGCGAGTTACCCTGAACCGGTTGACAATGCACCAGATTCATCGTTATATTGTGTTCAACTCTGATGAGTTTCACAATTTGCGGATGTAAGTAGTTTTTATATATTTAATAGAATTCGAATAAAAATATTAATAACAATTATTACGTAATTGTATACGCTAAGTGTAGGATGCACAAAGACGCGCTTAGGCGATCATGTGCTAAGGGTCGCATCACGGAGGCTCTTATTGAAGCACAACATCATGAGCAGTTCTGCGAATGGTACCGTGCATATGTAAGGAAATAGTGGTAATTTTGAAATTGGGTGAATTTCTGGGTGTTCAGTGTAATTAACCAATGTGGTCTTTAATATTTGTAATTATAACATAGGTTGATGGCCTGAACAATCAATGTAGGGAGGAATTGGGCCACAAATTGGTTATGCGTTGTAGAGGGCTAAACGAGGTAGCAGTCAAGTACAACAGGTACGTGGTAAATGGGAAACTGTTCCGCACGCTTGCCCATGATGTGGGAAGGAGGACTCAGAACAGCGGCGTATGTGTTCCAACCGTTGAAGGCGATACGTACTACGGGCAGTTAACCGATATAGTTGAGATCGAGTATTATGACAGGACTACGTACGTCCTATTTAAGTGCAATTGGGCAGACTCCACGATGGACAGAGGATTCACAATGGACGAGTATGGCCTAGTGTTTGTCAACTTCAATCACCTTGTCCAAAGGGGAGAACTGATTAAGGACGAGCCGTACGTGCTTACATCTCAGGTAGATCAAGTATTCTACGTCGAAGATGGAAGGAACCCAAATTGGGTGTTTGCAGTTAGGACCAAACCGCGCAACGTGTACGACGTTGGTCAGGGGGAAGGGAGTAATGAGGCAGGTACAACCTATCATGAATGCGTACCGCTCGTACTAGCCACTGATGACCTACCCGATACGAATGATGAATTCGAGTACGACAGGCCCGACATTGATCCGATTGAAGTTCCTGTAATACAATGATTGATATATTTATTGTTAGTACAATTCGCTTGAACTCAATATAATTTTTTTTTATTTGCATAAATTTCATTGTATAATTTGCATATTCATTAATAATATATAAAATACAAATTTTAATTAATTTGTATACATTTGTTCGCAGGTATCAATGGACCAGAGACCCCCTCCTTATGCATATCGGGCACCCCGCCCACCCCTGCCCCCCATGACCACACCCACAGATTCGACGGCATTGTATACTGCGGCATGGCCACACCGCCCAGATGCCGCTTATAGACCATTGTTGCCTGGTACGGTGGCCGTGCCGACGTCAGATCACGGGCAAACCAGCACAGCTGGATGTTGCAGTTCTCCATATTCGAAGCTCCCGACATTATCTCAGAAAGGGTTCACCCCACCGGGTAACGTGGCTCGATGGTGGGTGCGAGAAGGGATGGGGCCACATGGTTATGCGTCGTACTTTCCGCATACATATACTGCACCTATGACATGTAACCCTAATAGTGAGACACAGGATGATAGGTTTCCTCTGTCACAGACCGAGGAGATGCAGATGCCGATTATAGGGTTGGGACAGATGCCTGCACAGGCAGCGATGCAGGGCCAGATTATAGGGTTGAGACAGATGCCAGCATCGGCAACGAGTCAAGGCCTGGCGCCTGGAGAGAGCCAGGTGCCTTTATTTGGGGAGAGCCAGGTGCCTTTACCCGGTGAGAGTCAGGTGCCACTTTCCAGTGGAGTCAGATGCTAGATCTGGGGGGGAGCCAGATTCCCATGAGGGGAACGTTGCGATGTTGGGTCCCGATCATTTGGCCCTCGATAGCCCTCAAAATATGCTTTCAGATGATGATGAGCAGCCTTCCCCAGCGGGAGGTGTTGGTGAGGAGGTCGCAGGTGACCCAGCGCACACAGATTGACCAGATTCGGTTGATGGGTAAGTACATATTTAGACATTATTAAAACTCATATTATGTTACCAGAAATAAATATTAAGTTTGAAAGAAAAATAAATTGAATTTACAATTTATTTCCATAATTATGTTTTTTAGTGTTAAACAATTAAATGTTGTATATTTTTTTGATTAGGGTACAACCCAGACGGGAGCATCTATTATGAGGTGATTAGGGACCCAGAGAGAAATTGGGTGCTCCCGAGGGGGAAGAAGATTGTATTGCAGTACAATGCTGCGATACAACCTGTAGGACGAGCTTGCAATCGGTTTAGGCGGGCTGAAGGCATGCTTATCAGGAGCGGGTCCTTCATACATATGCGGGATGAATGGGCGAAAGTAGATAAGCAGATTAAAAAGGCTATGTGGCACGCGCTGATGGTATGGTAATGAATATAATTTATTTATTTATTTAAATTAAATCTAAGATTAAGTTTCTCTTGAACTTTTAAAAATTAATGCTTACATTGAATGTGCAGGAGGAGTTCTATCTACCTGTATCAGTAAACGAGCGCAAGGCACAACAAGAAGCGTGGAATGATATTGGCCGCAAGCACCGCTCGTGGAAGTCGAAGTTCAAAACCAAGCTACATATCCGAGACGGTGACACACCGGAGATTATACGTGCGAGAGTGCCAGACAGAGTTTTTGAGAAGTATGACGCATAAGATGTGGAGTTCTTGCTGACCGACTGGTGCTCTAAGCAAAAAAGGGTATGTAGGTCTTTGATTGTATGACTAAAAAATGTTGTGTTATTTTAATAACAGTTAATTTAATTTTGATTACTACTTTAATTGTGTTAATACTTACATTTTTACCATCATGTTCAATGCGTAGGCGACCTCTGAACGGATGAAGCGTTTGCGTGAGCAGAATGACCTCCTCCATTGTACGGGATCCAAAAGTTATGCTAGATTTAATCACGAGGAGGTATGAACAAATATATGTAAATACAATATTTGTTGCTAATTGTTGCTAATTGTCACTATTTTCTCGCTCTCTGTTTGTTATATATTTCAACTGGATGGCGACAGACATGTATATCTAGCACGCCCCCCACTCGCGTCGAGTCGTTCGTGAAGACGCACACAAGGAAGGACGGCACTTACTTGAATGAACGCACACGGGTCTTATGCGTATGCTACTGATCTATTTTACTAATATTTCTAAGTTTTGTGTGTGATATGACATTATTCAATGTATGTGTATTTTATGTTGATGACGTACAGGAGAGAATGACACATAATTTATCCACTGATCATGCCGCCATGCAGAGCGTCTCACAAGACACGATGCGTTGGGCACCGAACGACGCGTACGAATAGGCGATTAGGAGGCCTGAGTATGCGGGGAGGGTTCGGCAGGTTGGGCCGAACGTTACTCCTGTTCGTGGGACGTGTTTCTCGTACAGGTCTCGCTCACAGGGAGCTCCATCAGAGGGCACGTCCCAAGCTTTGGTTGGACATGCCCGGGAGGTGGCGGATTTGCCGGCGGAGCTACGTGCCGAGCGAGAGAGAAACGACGGCTTGGAGCAGCGCATGCGACAGTTTAAGGCATTCATGTCCTCTATGGGAGTATCGCATGGCACAGTAGGTGCTCAACAGTCTCCACCTGCAAACGTAGGTAGCACGTCCTCTGTTAGTAGTGCATCTGCAGGTATGATTCATATTATGTATACGACATTATTATTTTAAATTTCTTTTCATTACTTGTCTAACTTTGCGTATAGTATTATATATTATAATGATTTTTATTATTTGCAGGTAATGCGACAAAGATTGGTCCGTTGTCGCCCTCTGGACGACGGCTGAGCCCGCACTCCCCTGTCGGAACACCGTCGCCTGTTACACCGTCCCTTGCACAGCAATCTCCGGGTGGCCAGTACACACCTGCGACGGTATCGCGTGATCCGCATAGACGTCCTTCAGATTCGTAGATATTTTATGTAATTATTTTTGGTTTGTAAATATTTGTGTAGTTAACAAATACATTATTAATTATTGATTTGTGTAATTTAATGTTGTGATATTTTGGGGTAAAATAGATTTCGCGATATTTTTGGCCGGCAATAACAAAATTACAGCAAAAAAAAGAAATTACAAAACAAATTTAAAAAATAATTAACCTAAATAAAAATACAATTAGGTATTTATAAAAGAATTAAATTAAAAATTAAATTAAATAAAAATACAATTAAAAATTGAAAAAAGAATAATATATAGAAATTAAATTAATTGAAAATTTATATTAAAAATAATATAAATTAAATAAATAAAACATTTTGCCACGTGTATCACAGTACACGTGGCAGACAGCTTGCCACGAGTATTGGAATACTCATGGTAGACTGTCTACCACGAGTATTGGAATACACGTGTCAGACCGTCTGCCACGTGTATTACAATACACGTGGCTCAGTGGACACGTGTATTACCATACACGAGGCCAAATGTACAATTAGCTATACCCGGATCTAACACGCTCCGAATACGTGGTACCTGTTAGCCACGTGTACAGTGTCCGTACACGTGGCAAGATGAAAGTGGCAAATTGTAGAAATTTTTGTAGTGCGTGTTTAAAAAGTGTTTTTAAAATTAATATTATTATTACTTGTAGAGAGTGTTCTATGACTTGTGTTTAAAAAGAGTTTTTAAAATTAATATTTTTATTAGGTGGTCGTAGTTAATCCCTACACCTGAAACGTACGTTAAGCATTTGTTTCATAAAATATTCATATAAGATATTTTTTAAAAAAATGTATTGTGATTTTAAAATTTTTATAAAATGAAATTTTCTAAAATGTGTATTGTGTTTTGTTTGTGGAAAAGTGTTTTGTTCTTTAAAAAGTGAATAATTGTTTGTTATAATTTTTTTTTTTAATTTTTTTTTTAAAAAAGTATGTTTTTGGCTGGAAAAGAGAAAGTGAGTTTTTAAAATTGTTACCAAACATAAATTAAGTAAAGATCAACAACTATGGTAAATACCTATAAAAGAATATACATATAAAGTAATATAAAAAAATATCCTATATATTCAAATACAAGTGTTGATACAGTTTTTGATATGGCCGTGACAGCTCACTTCTCTTCAGGGGTTTCGTCGTCCGGTTACTGCAATACCTACAAAGTCTAAGGGAATACGTCAGGAGTTGGCCGGTGTTCCTCTCTTAGATGCTTAAGTTAGATAATTAATGTGATTGAAGGTAATTTTTGGTAATCAAAGAGAGTATATCTCATACCTGGAATAAGCAGTATGTATAGACCTTCATTTGAGTCTAGAGTGGGGAGCAAGAAATACCTCGGAATCCTTGCCCGAGACTAGCTCCATGTTTCCAGTCATTCTTCCTCATTAAGAAAGGCATCTTTGCCTGCCATTATTCTTCTGCACCTGCAGGAATATCTTAGAGCTGTCTATTGTCACTTTCCTGCATCGACAGACGGGTATACCGGAATCTCAGTTAACGTACGTAGGAGGCATCTCGGCGCTCCTATACTATAGGGAGCATCTAGGTCCCATCATTCGGTGCCAGTATTCCTTCTGCACTGCCACAGTCACTTCATGCTTTCGGCATCGCAATTTACACCCGGACCCAAGATGGGCCGCTTGTTGTGTGTTCCCGAGCTTAGGCCTACTCGAGAGTCTCCGGTTTGTGGCCCACGGTTCTTTTATGGGCCAGTCCGGGCATTGGGGCCACAAACCTTTCGGAAGGGCCTTGAAAGGACGGTTTATATTTAGAGGACCCAAGGGCTCCTGTGGGCTTGTATCTTCGATGTGGGCTGGTCTGAGGGCGATTATTCCTAACATTAAGATAATAAAATTTGTGCCCAAAAAAACATGATAGTGGGCCACAAGCTTCGGAGATTTTACCCGGTATGTTTGAAGTAGCTCGGGCCATTAAACTAATCTTTAAATCCAAAGGGCCCAGTGTGTAAGACATTTTACAGGATCACTTTCGATATTTGCTCTCACTAATTATGTTCAGTTTGTGGTTATTCCCCATATTAAACGTGTCCTTATTCTTTTCATTTAACAGTGAACTTTCACTCTTTTCTTTTCATAATTTACATAAAAAAGTTTACAAGAAAAAAAGGATAGTAATTACAGGACGAAGACAATGACTTTGATTATGCAAACAGAAAAGATGTCGGAAATCGTACCCCTTCATCTTCATGGGAAGTGTAATGCTTTCAAAATATATCATGACGTTTTTGAATTTGCCACCATTACATTGACGAAACTTCTTGGATCCTACTTATGTACTAAACAATTCAAAAAGAATCTGCTGGCCGTTTTCCTTGACAAACCCCATGTTTTCATGAACCTTCCACTTTAATTTCCCTCCATATTAATCTCAGAACATAGTAAAGTACTGTAACCCTTAACATGCGCTACTATTTCAATGTTAAGTACTTAGGATTTTTGTTTTTAATTGAAAAGGGTGGCTAGTCGCACCTGCCTACCACCACTCACAGTGGCACAATCTCGACGGCTAAAATTGCATGCACTTCTTAAAATTCGATTGAGTTATATACTGATTCACTCTCACCAAAACATCAATAAAAATTAAGATGATGAATTGAAATTTTCATTACGGAATTCGAATCTACTCCTTAATATGTACCTAATTAATTAGGTTAAAAATTTTCTTAGACCATTGAACGACGGTACTAGATGATAAAGTTAGGATATGAGTGAATGTAAGGAGTGGGTTTACCAAATGCCCGGCTCTTGTAAAGTCGTTCACGACAAGTAGTGATCGTCCTTCTCTTTCTGTAGGTAGCCTTTGGACCTCTCTCCTTTTACCCTAAAGTGAGAACACATATATAGCCTATAGGGGATCTTGTGGTACGGATTTATACTTTAATTATTAAAGTTAACGCTACTGTATATCATCCATGCATGCATTTAAATTTATTCCCTAGTTTTTGTTTTGGATCGATGAATCTGCTTGGCAAAGAGTTTTTCGGGTGATTTATGATTTGAGCAGTAGGAAGTGATTGATGTAATGTATATATATATATATATATATATATATATATATATATATATATATATATATATATATATATATATATATATATATATATATATATATATATATATTTTGGAGAGCGGATTATAATTTCTGTTAGCTATTATCATTACTGTTCATAATGTAGCATGAAATGCCCATCAATGAGATTTATGATTCAATCAGTTTGAAAACTTACCAAAATGAAAAAAATAAAAATAAAAAATAAAAACAAAAGGCATGAATTTGTTCGTAGCTACAAATGGTCATCTCAGACGTCAAGTCATTATTTGTTGTTATCAGAATTGACAATTCTATATATCTTTTTTATGCTCTTTGTGATGTAGGAAAGTCACGTGTTCTTATTCTTTTCGTGCTCATATTCGGAAACATTTGGCTCTTTTTACACAATCAATCCCTTGTCAGAATTGAAAGGAAACTATTCAATGGATGGTGTGACACAGCACGAAAGAAGAATAAATCAAAAGAAAATATAGAAAAATTTAATGTTGAATAGAATCTCAATAGTGATCAATGAAATTTGGTAGAGTTTCTCCGAAAAATAAAAAATAAAAAAATCTCACTTAAACAAATAATTAGAAAATAATAACTCTTCATTCCATTTTTGATCAATTGTTCATTGAGTACAAAGCAATTATATAGGCTATTTACTTATTCTAGTAGAATTAAGATAAAAGAGAACTGCTACCTATAAAGATAATATGAAGGATATGATAATCAATACGAGTTTAATTAGAATTACTAAGGCTACTACGAAAATAATAGTCTTGATAAAAGATCTTCCCAAATACAAGAGACGGAACTGAGTTGGGGTTAGCAGCGGACGCCCGGACATGCTGGCAGCCCCCATTTAAAAAAAAAAAAAAAAAATTATTAAAAATGTTTTCTAATCTTTATATTTATTAGAAAAAATAATTTAGGTATTTTGTTTCTCCTATTTTAACTCTTGGAATTTTTTTTTTATACAGTCCAGCCCCTTAAAATTGAAATTCTAATTCTGTCTATGGATTTATATGGGAAAGAACCTTCATTAATTCTATGGACTTCTTGAGCGTTGCTTTTCCCCTTGAAGGTCTGCTTTCATGTGTATTTTCTTTTTCTTCTTTTTCAACAAATAATCATCTTTTCAACTCTTCTTGTGTGACAGTTTGCCGTGACTTTGCAACTCTATATATATACTTGTACGAGCTTTGCTTCTTGAAAACAAAAAGAAGATAAAATAAACACAAACATATATAACATATGGCTGTAGATAAAATGAATCTTTTACTCCGTCATATTCTGTATCATGGTGCGTAGAGAATAGAGAAAGTACTCTATTATAAGTTTTTAAGGGAACTTCTGCAAAATGTTTTCAATTACATCATTTTCTATGTTAGGTCTAGAGTTAGTTCCTCTTATGGTTAAGGGTGAGTATCGGTTAAATCGATGACGGTAGAGGTATTTTCACCCACTAAACCACCACAGTCTTTTAATCATATCGACGATAACAATTTCAGACTATTTCAGATAAATCAGTTACATGTCGGTCGGTTAATCGATTAACCTTAGGCTTTTTATATTGTGCTAATAAGATTGTTTTTTATGGGCCGAATTGAGGAGTTTTTTTTATTTTTTTTGCCTTGCCTAAATGGTTGTCTTTTGGGCTAAGCAAATGTTTATTGAACATATTTTTATATTGGATTTGACAACAGAATAACCCACCCCATTTCAAATGGAACGAAGTCATTTGTTTTTTATTTTTTATTTTTGTTTTAGAGTAATTACATTTTCTTCCCATCAACTACAAAAAAAAAAAATGCAATATGCCCCCATGAACTACCAACTTGACCAAAAAAGAACATTTTACTACTACAGTTACATGTTTTGCCCATTTCTGTCAGTCTAACTCGTGAAAAGACATAAATACCCTAACTCAATTTAAAAAATGACTTAAATGCCCTCAACTTAAAAAAAAAAAAAAAAAAAAAAAAAAAAAAGGGCAAAAAAAAAAAGGAAAGGGGGTCGCTGTTGGTGGGGGTGGCCTGCGAGCCACCCCTAGAGGTGGGTTTGGCCACCTCTGGGGTGGCTCACGGCCACCCCACAACCTAGGGGGCCACGCGGCCACCCCAGAGGTGGGTCCGCCTTTGGGAGCCACCCCCTCCGGCAGCCACTCCCTTTTCCTTTGGTTTTTTGCTTTTTTTTATTATTATTTTATTTTATTTATTATTATTTATTAAATATATTAGTTTTAATATTTTTTATTAATAAATTTAAATCAAATTAATAAACCAAATTTTTTATTGTTTTTTTTTTTTTATCAATTCAAGGCATTTTTGTCTTTTAATCAAAATTAATGTCCAAAACCAGCATATTCTGTCCATATTAACGGGTTTGACTAACGGAAGGAGGCAAGATGTGTAAAGTTGATAGTTGGATGCTCTATTTTGGTAAAGTTGGTAGTTCATAGGGGCATAACGCATTTTTTGGTAGTTGATGGGAGGAAAATGTAATTACTCATATTTTTAATTTCAAATAAATTAAAAAAAAAAAAAAAAAAAAAAAAAAAAAAAAACACAACTCGGTTAAATCAATTAAAAAAAAACAACACGGTTTGAGTTAACTGACTATAAAAAATTTCGACTGCCTATCGAACTGAACTGATGTTGAAATTGTAGTTCTATTTTGCAAAAGTTGGTTGCGGGTATGTAACTATTTGGTGGCGATCGGTAAGCGGTTGACAGTTAATCTTCCTACCCCTACTTATGGTTTCTATCCCTTTCCTGTTAAAGTATTGATTAAATGATTAGATTTACTTATTCCTATTAACTTAATATTTTTGAAGAAGTGATAATTTAACATGATATAACATGCCAGAGGTCATGAATTTGAACCATTACTCTACAATTTGGCATCCATTTCAATTATATTTCATGTGTTTGGGCTAAAATTAATTATATATATAATACTTGGCTAAAGTTGTTTTAAGTCGAGTTGAATGTGTTGTTCAGCCCTCTACCTGGTATTTTATCTTTTTCGTTTAATTTAATTGTTCTTCACCCAAAAGAGCAACTCTCTTGTTTCTTTTCTTATTATTTATTTTCTTAACAACAAATCTACTATAGAAATGAATGGTTTGAAAGTAAGGGTGTGTTTGTCATTGTAATTTCGGAGACAAAAAGTGCGATTTTAAATCAAATTGCAGAAAATAAATTGTTTGGAATTTCTTTTTAAAAAAATTGCTATTTGAAAACGTAAAAAATCTATTTTTTTTTTTCATTTCCCAGGCAAATGGGTGCTTTATTAAGAACACATAACTTTAAAGGCTAATTTGTGATTTTAAAGGCCAAACTGCGATTTTATCAAACGCTTAACAACGTTTTTAAAAATCACATTTTCAAATCGTAAATTTTTAAATCACACTCTTTGAAATTGCAAATTGAAACGGACCCTAAATACAGAAATACCAATTCATTATTCAAGAGTCAAGGCTGTGAATCAAACAACACCCAAGTAAGAGGGTTGGCTTATAAATCGGTCCTAAATAAACACCAAACATATCTATATATAATACATGTATAATTGCTTCAAATAAAAAAAAAAAATCCTCTGAAAAGCCTAGTAAAACAAAAGAATATTGATCCAATAGGAAGTGCATCATATTTGATATGTGGAACAAATCTTGAACCCTTCATAATGTGCTTTGAAGTAGGCCGTTTAGATATGGTGCGACTGAGACCGACCAAAGGATTCTGCCACTAAAATTTGATCTTTTTGTAAAATCTCTTCATTCGAACATCCATAAAACTGAGGTATGGACCGAGCCATCCGGTTGTTCAACTTTGACCAAGATTTTTAATCAAAATCCTAGATGAAATGCATACTTAGTCTAACAAAACAAAGATTTACACCATTTGATTTGACATAGAATTTACCAATAATAAAAACCTACAGAAATAAAGAATACAAAGAACTAAGGTAATCCAGTCATGGAGTGCTTATCCAATGGACTATATTATTTTTATTTCATTCAAAACATAAGATAAGGAATTATAAGGAACTTCACATTATATATATATATATACCTAGGAAAATATCATTACATACTCATATTATCTACATCTAAATTTACTCTCAAACAACTACGCACCACATGCGGTAGACCAAAATACTAAAACTGATTATAATAAGTCAGCACTTCCCAAAGTGAAGCCTCTTGCTAGCCTCACAAACAGAAGTTTAGACACGTGTGCGGGTCCTCATCCTCAACCTCCTCAGCAAAATTTGTAAAATTACGACAATTTTACATGATGTGTGAGTCCACGGCTCAACAAGTATAAGCATTCTCACAATTTTATAATTTGAGCTCATTTTTCATCTTTGAAAAACACCTCTCATTGGTGTTTATAATACAATTGTTACATATGCAGGGTTTTCACAAAAATGTTTATCAAACATTATAGTTGTTCCACAAATCATAGAGTAGAGAGGTTTATACATATTTAATAAAACATTCATGGTTTCCTTTACATTTTTATTTATTATATAAATAAATCCATATCCCATAATATAGAGTAGTAAAATAGTTCATATCATGATAATGAAAACATTAACTTTAAACATAAACCATACATATCCTATCCCATGATTTATTATACATAATACATATACTAACATGTTCATACATCATTTTTTTTTTTCCCCGCATACTCATACTTTTCCTTTTACATAGATAAGTGTATACTCCCACTTAACTATCGAAGTTTGCTAAGTATATATCCCCACTTAACCACTGAAGTTTGTTAAGTGATTTATTTCATAGTATTTTTATACATTTCAAATCTACATCTCGCAAGCACCTCCTTACACCATACATTATGAAAATAAATATAGACTCCTAAGCAACCTCAACCAAATAGTTAACCAAATATGTAATGCAATAAAAGTAAACAGATATTTGGTTACAAATTGGAAACTCTTTGTACCAAAGAGAAAAACTACTTCGGGGCAGCCAAACCTAGGAACTCAATTATTAGAAGAAATAAAATATTCTTTTAGCACACTGGAATTCTTAAAGAAACACTGCCTAGAAGCCCTTTTAAATAGGTACTGAAAACCCTAATTCAAGTCAGGAACGGATTTCTAGGTGATGGGTCCGGACATGTCATCGCGTATCCGGACTTGCATCAGAAAGTAAACTTTTTGTGAAGTGTGTCAGGACATGTTGCCATAGTGTCCCAACATCTACATGAAAACTGTTATGTGTTCGCTGTCTTATCTTAAGTATTTGGACATCTTGCAGAATAGGGACTTTCTGGAACTTGCGTCCATTGGGCTATCCGAACATGGGAGAAAACTAGACCTTACTGTGACTTGCGTCCACTGGCCTGTCTGGACATGTTGAGAACATAGACTTAATGCCAATCATGTCCAGACATCTTGCTAAAGAAAAACTTTTTATAACTTGTGTCAGGACACAGCTTCCGGCTATCCGGACATTGTGCAAGAAATTCGGATTTCTAGGAACAACTAATTATGCAGAATATTTTCCAAATCACTGCTCTTTCCTTTCTTGATTAATATTCTGCAGTACTCTTCTTGTTCAGCTCTTTCATTTCTTAATTAATATTCTACAATATTCTTCTTATTTGACTCTTTCCTTTGTTGAATAATATTTTGCAATATTCTTCTCACTTGACTTTTTTCTTTCTTAAATAAAACAAATAAGTTATGACACCGAATTTGCCAATATTAAAAACCCAACAAACTCCCTCTTTGGCAATTCGGTGACAAAACCCAATTACAACAAAAAGCTCAGGTAAAAAACAATTAAAACCCAAAGCTCAACATAAACTTATATGAAATTGTGAGTCTAACTTGTTCTCTGAAATATGGACAAATCATTAAATGCATAGAGATTTATTGTACTAAAACTCAGATTAATATAAAGATGGATCATTTAATGTACAGCATCAAAAAGTATCAAAGTAATTACTCCCCTATCAAAGTAATAATTACTCATCCTATCAAAGTCATTCAAACTTTCTCCCTCTTTTTTTTTTCTTTTTTCTTTTTTCTTTTTTCTTTTTTCTTTTTTTTTTTTTTCACGAAATGACGAAGGATTCCAAAAGAACGATCAAACACAGAAGCCAGCAATAAGAACAAACCAAAACAATGACGCATACATGAAATGCAACACCATGAACAGTAGAACACATGATATGTAGAATTGAATAATTTTTTTTTTAAAGGCAAAAATATAATAAATTTTTCGATGAGAGCCCCAAAACACACATGTATTTAAAACTAAGAAGACCGACAAAGAACAAGGCAAAATAACCAAATATATATTTATGAGATGTAAGTAACCATAAGCAAACTTTCTCGGCAAAAAACCAAACCAAAAGGATTCACTCAACTCATGCCTTGCGTGTAGTGTGTGAAAGACAACCAAAAAGCAAATAGAACACTAATTTATTAATAGCAACTGAACTGCTTGACAAGACAATATAAACTATGATAAGTCAAAAGTCAAACCTTATCTTACTAGGGCCTAGTTACCATCATCTGATGCACTCCCCCTAAGAAAAAAAATACATTTATTTTACTTAGTCCGTTAGTGACAGTTTATTTTCGCAATGATTTGGTCAGCTCTTTCTATAGGGACAACTGTAAGAACCTTTTAAGAGCATATTCAGCAGTGGACTTTTTATATTCATATTTTTCTAAGAATTTATTGCTTTCATTCTTGGTGTTGTAACCTAGAGAGGATGCTATAATTTATAGGTTCTAGGTTCAACTAGTGAATTAGTCAATTTCACTAATACATTAAAAATTCTCTCAAAATGATATCCAGATTGTAACCAGGAAAATAAATAAAAAAATAAATCCTAAGGGAGCTTTGATAGTGCACAAAAGCAATAGCATGAGAGGAATGAACTATCAAGTTTCAAATGCAATAGAAAAACTAAGCAGATTCTCAAGTATATGTAAAGATATTTCAACAAAGCACAGAGACTGAAATATCTGAAAGACTAAAAAAAAAAAAAAAAATTGCGTCCCCCCCCGCCCCCCCTTTTATATTCAAAAGAAAACACTTCACACAAACAAACAAAAAGGATAGTAAACAAAGCAAATAAAAAGACATGCTTTAAGACTAAAGAACACATTAGAGTCTTATTCCTAGCATGTGAGAAGACATGTTTTGGACATGTCACAAGCATTAAAAGTGTGTCTAATAAATTCAACCTACAACCATTGAGAAATTTGATATCACCTGATAATCAACCAAAACAGAAAAGCAGCTGCCCAACATACCTTTTTTGTCATCCTTATTATTAGTCTAGTCAACATTAGAATAACTCTAAAAGTAATATTCTGTTAGTTGTTCTCTTAAACATGATCAAACCACTAGAAGCAAAGAGACAGAAAAACGTAGATCAACACAAGAAATACTCAAGACTGAATGCAAAGCATATTCAAAACAATAAATAAGCAAGATTAGCAAGGTGCAATGTAAAGAACCTGACATGCTCTAGGATAAAAACAAGAACAATGATCCTAGCATGTCATGTGACCACCTATCTCTAGGTGAGACCACTACCACTCCCCCTCAAAGGTTGAATGGTATCAACCTTCCTTACCCAAACCTTCTTAACACTAGGTGCAGTTTTGTGACTCTTGTCCAACTTATCTAATCTAGTCAAAACAACCATCATCATGTTACACAACTCCTCATAATTATTCATAAGATGAAGATTATCATTCTTATGCTTGTGGGGTTTCATCTTGAAACAGTTAGGTCAGGCATGACCAATTTTACCACAATGATGGTAAGTATAGACAAACCTTTGAGAATGTTGTTTCCTATGAGGAGGGACATAATTTAGACATGGAAGGTTTTGTACCAGCTTTACCTTTCTTAGGATCATTATTCTTAGTCCAAGGTTTTTGAGAGCGACTCTGAAGACAATATGGTCGAGTATGACCAATGATACTACAGTAAAAGCAAGTAGGAATGAATTTAGACTTAGATTGCTTCTGAAAAGTATTTCAGATTCAATTTTAACATGCTCATAAACAATAACATTTTTACCTCTATCTAAACAAGCAACATGTGGCTCAAATATTTCAGGCTTAACAAACACAGTTCTAAAAGTAGAAGCATCATGTGACAAAGAAGTAGCAAATTTATCAAAGCCTAAGCCAGATTTGTGAGAAGAATATTTTTTTTTTTTTTTTTTTTTTTTATAATTTAGCATTTGAACCAGCTTATCATTAGAATTTTTTTTTCAAATTACTCTTTGATTCACTCAATTCATCTTTTAGAAACGTAACTTTTTCAATCAATTTGCTTCTTTCAATTTCACAATCATTAAGCCTTTTCACATGTTGTTTGTTTAGATCTCTCAATTCAGAATATTTCACAAACAACTTATTATAGATGCTCTGAATCTCATATTTTTCTTCTGACTCACTATTTTCAAAATCATCATTACTAGACTTATGAGGACCGTCATATGAACAAGCAAAAGCTAAGAAATTTAAATCTTCTCCATAAGTCTCATCAATTTTATCACAATCAGATTCATTATGCAAAGTAACATTGAAAGCATTACCTTGTAAATTTGCGCATTTAGCCCAAATGTGACCATAACACCCACACTCATGGCATTGGATGCCACGAGGGTTCTTTTCCCTTTCTAAGAGCCTATCTAACTTCCTAACAATCAAGGCTAGGTCTTAATTGATTCCTCATCAGAGGAGTCATTTGTCTTTTTTTCTAACAGTTTTGAGAGCAATGGACTTGTTTTTCTTAGGTTGAGGCAAAGAAAAATTCATAAGTCTACAGAAAGCCAGCGAGCTCTTCAATTTTCATATTGTCAAGGTCTTTGCTCTCTTCAGTAGTAGTTACTTTGATCCTAAATCTTTGAGGAAGAGATCGCAAAATTGTCTTGATGAGTTTCGAATCTAAAACCTTCTTTCCAAGATTAATCATAGAATACGAATATAATTTATTTTGTCATAAAACTCATTAATTGTCTCATCTTCCAACATCCTAATTCTTTCAAATTGAGAAACTAACATTTGAAATTTAGTAGATTTAACCAGTTTAGTTCCTTCATATGTAGTTTCTAGGATCTCCCATGCTTCCTGAGCAGTTTCACAATTAGAAATTCTTGAGAATTGTGATGGTGAAAGTGTTAGGCATATGGCATTTATAGCCTTGTCTTTCGCAACAAGAGTTTATTTTTGGAGAACAGTCCATTAAGCTATTGCCGTATTCGGTGTAGCCCATCCTGTAAGGGGTTTTTTTTTTCTGGATAGGAAAGATGATAGGTGATGAATAATACTAGAAATGATAGGAGCACTTCAAGAGGTTTAACTCTCCATTAAAAGACTACAATCAAATTCTTCTCTGTCTTTTTCCTCACTGAGGTTCTCCTTATAGGCCATTCGATTAGGATCTCTCCAACAGAATGTAGCCTTTCTCTCTCTTAAAACAACTTCTGATTCTTTCTACAAGATGCTCTACAAAACGCATAAGGATCTAAATGTAACGCAGATTTAAAGGACAAATAAGTAAAATACAAGGAATTAAGATAACTGCTTCTAGAAGCTTCCAGAGGAGTCCTCCACTGCTGACTAGCCTCTCCATGTCACTACCATCCACCTGTTGTCACTCTCCATTGTAGACCCGTAACAAGGTCTCCCCTTTCAAAGCACCTTGCCAACAAGGTGCGGGTACTAGCCTTGCAATGTCCAGAGGAGTTCCCAGGAGTCATCCTCCGGTGAAGCCCTTTTCCAACGAATGAGGACCTCCGTGGCAACACGTCCCTTCTGCTTAATGAGCCGACGGTCGATAATACATTCAGTTTCCAGCTGAATTGCACCACTGGAATCGACCAGAGGTAGAGTAGGGAGAGGGGAAGAAAGCTAGCCCAGCTTTCGTTTCAAGTAAGAAACGTGGAAGACTGGGTGAAGAAGAGCTTCGAGAGAGAGATCCAACTTGTAAGCAAATGTACCAATACGTCACATTATTTGGAACGGGCCATAGAAGCGTGGGGAAAGCTTCAAGTTCTTGCACAATGCAATAAGGCTGCAACCTTAAGTACACCCAATCTCCTTGCTGAAATACACATTCTGTGCGATTCTTATCAGCTTGAGGCTTCATTCTGTTACGGGCTAGCTGGAGGTGCTCCTTTAAAAGATCCAACATAGTAGTACGATCACGAAGTTGGGAATCCATAGCAAGGTTGGCAGAGGTACCCAGAACATAGGATAGCAAGGTTGGGGAGTATAACTGTAAACGACCTCAAAAGGGGTGAATCTGGTAGAAGAATGGCAGCTTGTGTTATACCACCATTCTGCCAATGGAAGCCAGAAACTCCAATCCTTTGGTTTAGCCCCTGCATAATAGTGTAAGTCTGTCTCCAAGCATTTGTTAAGGGCCTTGGTCTGGCCATCCAATTGTGGATGGTATGTGGAGCTGAATGCCAAAGAGATGCCTTGAAGTTGAAAAAACTCACGCCAAAAGGAGCTTGTGAAGGTAGGATCCCTGTCTGAAACTATAGTCTTCGGCATGCCGTGCAATTTGAATATATTAGCCAAAAAAATCTAGGCGACTTTCGTAGCAATGAATGGGTGAGATAAATATAAGAAGTGACCATATTTAGTGAATCTGTCAACCACAACTAGAATCATGGAGTACCCATGTGAAAAGGGAAGGCCCTCGATGAAATCCATCGAGATATCCACCCACACCCTAGTAGGAATGGGCAGGAGTTGAAGCAACCTTGCTGGAAGAATAGTCTTAACAGATATTGCACTCCCGGACAAAATGCTTAATATCCGCACACATCCCTTTCCAATAGAAATTGGATTTAGCCCAATGAATAGTCTTGTGATCCCCGAATGGGACGAAGTCAGTTTGGAGTGAATGAAATCTAGTAATTGAAACTGGAAGGGTGAATTCTTCACAATCCCCAAGCGGCCTTTGCGTAGGATCAGCCCTTGCTGGAGGGAATATCCTTTAAGAGCAATATCCCCATTTTGGAGAGTAAGCAACAACTCGGAAGTATGCTGGTTCGTGAGGTACGAAGCCTTCAATTCTGAAACCCAATCAGGTGTTGGAAAAGAAATGAGAGAGATAGAAACTTCCGCATGGTTAGGAGTGGAATCCGAGAGGCAAGACAAGGCATCAGCCACCTTATAGTCATATCATTTCTTATATTCGATGATAAAATCGTAACCCAACAATTTAGATAGCCAATGTTGCTGGAAAATAGAACCAACACGCTGTTCCAATAAGAATTTGAGGGACTGATGATCTGTGCGGACTGTAAAAGTGTGCCCTAACAAGTAAGCCATTTTTGACCCGTAGTAGCTAAGGATAAGAGCCTGCCCCTTCAAGGCTTTACTGAGGAAGGCAATGGGCTGGCCTTCCTGCATCAAGACGGCACCAAGGCCTGTGCCACACACATCACATTCTATCACGAGCATCTTGGAAAAATCCAAAATCCTAAGAACAAGGGGAGTCGTTATAGCCTGTTTAAGCTCAAGAAAAGCTTTAGTGGCGATCGAGGACCATAAGAAGGCATTCTTTTTTAACAAGGCAGTTAAAGGGGAGGTAATGACGCCATAGTTCCTGACGAACTTGCGGTAGTAGCCTGTGAGGCCTAAGAACCCGCACAAGTTTTAATAGAATGAGGTACTGGCCAACTGACCATAGCTTCAAGCTTTGAAGGATTTGCCCGAACACCCTGGTGGGAGATCAAGTGACCCAAATAATCAATTTCTCCAACTGCAAACCTACATTTAGAAAGCTTAGCAAAGAGCTTGTTATGTAAGAGAACTTCGAAAATAGTATGCAAGTGCAGTGAGTGATCCTCCAAGGACTTGCTGTAAATCAATGTGTCATAAAAAAAAAAAAAAAAAAAAAAAAAAAAAAAAAAAAAGTACAAATCTGCGGAGAAAAGGCTTGAAGATATCGTTCATGAGCCCTTGAAAAGTAGAAGGGGCGTTGGTCAAGCCAAAGGGCATAACGAGGAATTCGCAATGGCCTTCGTGTGTGCGGAAAGCTATCTTTGGAATGTCTTCAGGCCATATCCTAATCTGATGATAGCCTGAACGGAGATCCAGTTTTGAGAAAATTATGGCTCCATGGAGTTCATCCAGCAACTCATCTATGATGGGAATTGGATACTTGTCCTTAATAGTCTCTTGGTTAAGAGCTTTGAAAATAAAATTGACTTCTAATTTACCAAGTGTGTAACAGTGTGCAACAAAATATTTAAATTGCAGAATTTAAAAAAGACAAATATTTTGTTGAAGAAGTGGAAACTCAGTTAAGAGAAAAACCACTCCATGGCAGCCAAACCTAGGATTTCCACTATTCAGAAGATAAAACTAGTACATAGAAAGTAACACTCACATACCCTGATGCAGCGATTGTTCCTATTACTCTAACACGAAACTCATAGTGAATGCTTCCCAACCAAGTCTCTTACTTGAAGGGGTCTTCAATATAATCATTTACCTTAGGGCTCCTCCCTAAGATAGACTTCACACGAACAGTTGAGCACACACTGGCAACAGTTAGAAAGCTAGCAGATTTTTAAATCTCCCTAAACACCCTCTCTAAGCACTATGGAATTCTATACTTAATTCTTACAAAATAGAAGCCTAGAGCCATCTATTTATAGGCTTACAGAAAACCTAATTCTGATCAATTTCGAACTCTGGCAAGTAGCATCCGGACGGTCACTTAGCTACATCTGGATGGTCTTCTACGACCGCCTTTCCAGAATAGCGCAATTCTTCCCAAAAAAGGACTGCGTCCGAGCGTCCGGACGGTCAAAGCTGTCACTCCTTTCCGCATCCGTAAAGGAGACCTGAAATATTCTGGAACATTGGATAGCATTCGGACGTGTTGCCACGTCATTCGGATGTCTGGCAGAACCTTCCCAATTAGTGTCTTTTGAAATCCAAATCCATGTAAAACTCGGAGTAGCTTGACCTAGCATCCGGACAATGTAGCTCGGTCGTCCAGACAGTTGCAACAGCTGAAGCTTCTAAACACTGAAGGGAGTTCGGACGCCTTCAAAGGCCAGTCCGAACGGTTGCACAAGAACCAACTGTTTTTGACTTGGAAATAGCATGGAATCTTCATAGACATCTTCTAAAAGCTTGTGAACAGACACATGGCAGGAATTGAGACACTGTCCATATTACTTGAAGACTCTGAATTGAACCAATATTCTTGTTAAAAAGCAACCTTTACATAAAGTGTTTTTTGTCAACCAGAATGTTGACAATATAAACTACTAACAAGCTCTATAATCCATAAAAAGTCTCCAGCTGCCATCTTCCTTCCTCACCAATAGCACATGAGCCGAAAATGGACTCTGGCTTGGTCTTATAACACCCAAAAATAAGAGGTCCTTAATGATTTTCTCAATCTCATCTTTTTGAAAGTAAGGGTATCTATAGGAACAAACAGAAATAGGATTGGGGTTTCTCAAATTGATTTGGTGGTCTAGAGGGGGGAAGGGTACTAGGTTCAGCAAAGACTGGGGCAAAGGTTTGAAGAAGAGCTTGTATTGAGGCAGGATGAGAAGGAGGGTTGGGGTCATTGGAACCCGATAAGAGCTTCAAGAAAAAACCCTTGTCAGCTGAAGTATATGGTTTAAGGAAACAGGCACCTTCCTCCAAGGACACCCCTGAAGGGTTCAAACCAGAGAAAAGAATGGGTAAACCTCTAAAAGTGTAGTGCATGGTCATGAGGTTGAAATCCCATAAATTTGGATTTAAGGTGCATAGCCATTCCACCCCAAGGACAATATCACAGCCCCCTAAACAAATCACATAAAAACTAGCAGAGATTGAATGACCTTGTACCTTGAGGGAGACCATATCAGTCTTGCCGTAGCTCTGAATGGAGGTGTCGTCTACAATCTTCACCCAGAGCAAGGGTGTAGATGTGACTGTGAGCTGAAGCTTGCTCAGTATGGAAGGATCCATGAAGTTATGGGTACTTCTAGAGTCAATAAAGATACTGACCTGATGATTATGTAATAATCCCAACAGCCGCATTGATTTAGAATCGGAAGGATCGGAGATAGCATGTAAAGAAATCTCGGGCTCCTTACATTCCACCACATCGAATTCAGACACTGGATCAGCCACTTCAGTAGAATCATAGAAGACTTCCTCCCCGCTGTCATCTGAGGGTAACTCCAAACCCGAAAGGTGATAAAGCTTTAGGGACTTGCATTTGTGGCCCGGCTGCCACTTATCATCACAATAGTAGCAGAGTCCTTTCTCTCTATGTTCTTTCATCTGACTGGATGAGATACGGACAAGAAAACCTGGTGTCGGTTTGGCTAGCAAGGCCAATTGAGAAGAAGGATGAGGGGAAAAGGGACTCGGAGAGTATCCCATCGATGGCCAACTCTCTGTTGGGCAAAGGAAAAAGAAGAACTGGTGGAATGTAGAGGCCGTCTGGAACTTAGGATGTACTTTTCCTGAAGTTTAGCAAGACCAAAAGCAGCCACCAGATTAGTAGGGTTTAGCATGATCTTAGGCAAACAAATCTCGTCCTTTAACCCACTAAGAAAACAATTGTGCTTATTTCTCTCAGAGACACCCTGTAATCTATTCAAGAGAGACTGGAATTAGGTTTTGTACTCTGCCACCGTGGACGATTGATGTAACCGCATTAAAGCCTCCATTGGGTTGTCATACGCTGGTCCGAAACAATTAAGGAAAGCCTGGATGAAGGCATCCCAAGTCGGAAACTAGCCAGACTCCTCTGTGTCTTGGAACCAAATCAGCGCTTCCCCTTCCATGTGGAAGGAAGCCATATGTATACGTTGGTAAAACGGGGTTTGGTAGTAGTCAAAGAACTGATTAACTTTGTAAGACCAACTTGAGGGGTTCTCTTCATCGAACCAAGGGAAATCCAACCGTAAGGGATGGGTCTAGAAAAGATGGTCATCCTGGTTATACTCATGATGGTCATCTTCACCACAGAACTGCTGGTCCTCCTGATGATCCCAACCATCATGCCCAAAGGCCCAGGGAATCTCCCTATCCAAGCGGCGATAGTCCCGGCCATCACGTCCTTCACGCGCCTAGAGACAGGGATCAGCACGTCCAGGAATGAACGGAAGATAGTGAGGGAGGTTCTCCAAATGAGGTCGCGGGGGGTCCACCAGAGGAGGGCATTCCTGAGGCGGGCGGCCTTAGGTAGTGACAAAGTTGTGGAATAACATCTTCGTAAGGTCGGTAATCTGTTGCTGTAGGGAAGTATTATGGTGGAGCTGTTGTTGTTGGAAGGAAGTGATCCTGGTTTGTTGCTGAAGAAGGGATTCTTGACAGTCTTGGAGGGACTCGGCTAAGCGAGAGAGATGAGTACCGTCGGCCATGGGGAAAAAAATTGGGAATAAAATGGGAATGAAGGAAGCGATGGGTAAGAAGGAAGGGCTATGATACCAATTGTAAGGGGATTTGTTTCTAGATGGGAAAGATGATATGTGATGAATAATACGAGAAATGATATTAGGAGCACTTCGAGAGGCTCAACTCTCCATTAAAGGACTACAATCAAATTCTTCTCTTCCTTTCTCCTCATTGAGGCTTCTACTTATAGGCCATTCGGTTAGGATCTCTCCAACCGAATGTAGCCTTTCTCTCTCTTAAAACAACTTCTGATTCTTTCTACAAGATGCTCTACAAAACGCATAAGGATCTACATGAAACACAGATCTAAAGGACAAATAAGTAAAATACAAGAAATTAAGATAACTGCTTCTAGAAGCTTCCAGAGGAGTCCTCCACTGCTGACTAGCCTCTCCACGTCACTACCATCCATCTGTTGTCACTCTCCATTGTAGACCCGTAACACATCCAAATTCGACAATATGCCAAATGTCTATTGATTTTAGAAAAAATTTCATGCATGATTTCTAATAGGCATAATTATATCCATTAAAGTAAGGAATAGAATTAAGGGAGAGAGATATAATAGAAAGGAGTCTAGAATCACATTCAGAAAATTAATCCAAATAGAGTGAACTTGGCTCTGATACCAATTGAAAGTAAATATAGACTCCTAAGCAACCTCAACCAAACAGTTAACTAAATATGTAAAGCAATAAATGTAAATAACAAGATATTTTGTTACGAAGTGGAAACTCTTTATACCAAAGAGAAAAACCACTCCGGTGCAGCCAACCTAAGAAATCAATTATCCAAAGAAATAGCTAACTACAAGAGGTTCGTATTCACAACCCTTTGTAGTAGTCACTCTTTTGAATTCTAACAACGTCTACTTGTCTGCCTCTCTCCCAAACCCTTCTGGAAAGTTCTTCTATTGACTTTCTTAACTGGAGCTCCTCTCCAGCTAGACTTTAATGGTTGAACGGTTGAACAACAAAATCAATACTCTAAGAGAAATACATAAATCTGATTAAGCCAAAATAATCTTCTTTTAGCACAATAGAATTTTCTACTAGAATTCTTAAAGAAACACTGCCTAAAAGCCTCTGTTTAAATAGGTTCAAAAAACCCTAATTCAAGTCAGGAACGGATTTCTAAGCGGTGGTGTCCGGACATTTCATCACGTGTCTGGACTTGTATCTGAAAGTAAACTTTTTGTGAAGTGTGTCCAGATATGTTGCCTTAGTGTCCGGGCATTTGCATGAAAACTATTTTGCATCCGCTGTCTTGTATTGAGTGTTTGGACATCTTGCAAAACAGGGACTTTCTGGAACTGGGCTGTTCAAACATGTGAGAGAATGGGACTATACTGTGACTTGCGTCCGCTGGCCTGTTTAGACATGTTGAGAACATAGACTTACTGCCAATCATGTCTGGACATGGCTTGAGGATGTCTCGACATCTTGTTGAAGGAAAACTTTCTTAACTTGTGTTCGAACACAACTTCTGGCTGTTCAAACACTATGCGGGAAATTTGGATTTTTAGGAACAATTAATTATGTAGAATATTTTCCAAATCACTGCTCTTTCCTTTCTTAATTAATATTCTGCAATACTCTCCTTGTTCAGCTCTTTCCTTTCTTGATTAATATTCTGCAATATTCTTCTTATTTGGCTATTTCATTTCTTGATTAATATTCTGTAATATTCTTTTCATTCGGCTCTTTCATTTCTTGAAAAATATTCTGCAATATTGTTCTCACTTGGCTCTTTCCTTTTTTGAATAAAACAAATAATTTTTGACACTGAATTTGCCAATATTAAAAACTCAACACATTAGAACCTCACTTCCACAAAGCTTCGACACTCAAGAACCTCATCCTCTAACCTTACTCAAGTCTCTCAGTATGGAAATCTTGTCCATGTATCGCGTGCCACATGTCTCTGTCGATCAAGCCTTACTCTCGGTTGACCAAGTCATCATGACTCACATTTATCTATCAAAATTGAGTTAAACTCAGTCTTACTCAGCCATTTTATGCAGGATTGGTCGATCAAGTACGTACTCGGTCGATAGAGCTTCACTTTTCCCGCAAAAAATTGTTGGATGTGGCATGTGTCCACTCTTAGTTGATCAAGGATTGTGCTCGATTGATCAAGCTAGTTGTAGAAGCTTCTTAACTTTATGATTTTGACCTTGTTTTTCCTTCCTTTCATCCTATTTTCCTCAAGTCATTCCATACTCTGTCTTATAGTGTCTTTAGTGTATCTGTTATGTGCTTTATCATTTTTTTAATTATTTTACATTTTATTTTACAAGGAATCATAGTTAACTGTCGGGTATGTTAACTCACATTTTCACTCTTTTTCATTTCAAAAATCAGAATTTTCCTTCCAAACCCTATTTCATTTGAAAAACATTTTCTTTCAGAATTCATTTTCATTCAAACGATGTAAATCTCTTGGTAACATATCTTAATATTCATGAACATATTTAAACTTGCAGGGCTCATTATCACAATGAAATGATGCTTCTATTAATACATAGTATCATGCAACATGTAAACAATTAAATATTGGTTAGTAAGTTTACACTTACAACTTTCACTTATAATCCGATTAAAATCTCTAGGCATGTGCTCATGCTTGTCTGCATGACATTATACCTAAACCTCATATCTTTATTCTTTGGAAAAATTCTATCTATTCTGTCACGGGGTACTTCGTTTGAATGACGTCCAATTTGTTCCATCAAAGTCTTAGTTTTTAGGTTTTGTGCTAATCTTGTTCGATCAAAAGTGATTTGTACGGACAAGATCACTCTAGCAAAAACTTTTATACATTAAATCTCATCCAAATTTTATTTTTCTCTTCACCTATCTCCTTTTTTTACCTCACACAATCATAGTAATAGGATTACATGCATAAATATATTAGTCTATTTGTAATGCCCCCGATATTAATTAACTAGTAATTAACTCGGTGCCCCTCCCTGAACTAATTTACTAAGTAAATAATCCTAAGGGATCTTGGATATCTAACCAAAGGGCTCATAGTAGAAGACTGAGTCACTTGAATTATGAGATAGCCATCACTACATGGCATCAGAATAATAACCAGAGCAACAACTAAGACATCATAACATAACTTAACATAGGAATAGCATAAATTATCTCGATCGTAAACCGGTCACCATACCAAGTCTAATAGTAAGGATCACCAATAACAGATATCCAAGTCATCTGATCTGTGCGATAAAACATATTTTCAACACCCACAAATGACCTATGAATTTATCACCCAATTCTTTTTTGTATTTGAACCATAAGTAATACGACAAGCCGGGGTCCAACTCCTCAAAAGCCACCCTAGCAAGGTCCTCCAAAGTCATTAACTTCCTGCCCAGCTTCCCAAATTCCATCCTTTAAAGGGCAATTCGTTATAAAACAAGAATGTTTTATAGGGAGAAATGGATCAAAGTGTAAGTCTACGACTTAGTGAGTAAAGGACACTGAGAAAATGTCATCAAGTGGTGCACTCAACAATTTATTAAGGAATTAAAAATATATGCAACATTATGCAATAGAGTTCTTATCATAATGACAAAGCAAAAATTCATGTTGATGCATTATAGTAATAAGGGGTAATTACCTTTTCCCCCCATGAACTACCAAAAAATGCGCGATGCCCCCATGAACTACCAACTCGACCAAAATAGAGCATTCAACTACCAAAGATAACCATTTTCCCCCCTTCCGTCAGTCACACGCCGTTTTACCCTCATTTTCTTCCTCTTTTCCCCCCATTAACTACCATCATCTTTCAACATGCCCCCATATAAAACGGCACATGACCCGTTGACCGTTTGTTTTAACCCCTTTGACTGACGGAAGGGGGGAAAATGGTTGTCTTTGGTAGTTGAATGCTCTATTTTGGTCGAGTTGGTAGTTCATGTGGGCATTGCGCATTTTTTGGTAGTTCATGGGGGAAAAAGGTAATTACCCCTAGTAATAATAATATATGTCATCACATTTGAACAAGTCATAGATATTCCTCTATATGGTATATTCATACCATTTGCCCTCTTATGATGAGGTTTGCACATCCTGTGGACATTTGGAAAAACATCGATGCTCCGATGAGGTACAATAGCCAACCACCACTAGTGGCTCGACCAAGTCTGACCCTAAAGTGACTGCCACCCGTACATGGCTATGCATGTCACTATGGCCAATGGATCCAAGGCAAACAACATTGAACTAAAACTAGATGATAGAGTCAGTCCCATATATTGATATGCACATACTCTAGATACTTCATACATTTTCCCATGGAAGCCATGTCATACAATAGAATTAATCATCTCATTTTACATGCATGCATTTATAAAACTCACACAATGCATCGTTGCCTTTTCAAACACCCATTTACACACAAAAAAAAAAGTTCAAGTCGTTATACAAACTATTTCATGTGATTAATAAGCATGCACGTTTGTTAATAAAAATAGGCAGGCTATAAAGCTTTGAATGTGAATTTCACTCACCTTGATTGCAAATGTGCTCTTGCAAATAGTTCTCAAATCCTCTAATATTTGTCTCTTGCGAAAGGTTATACTATTAGTCACACGCCTAGGATAGAATACCCTAAAACTCAAATTTTAGGCATTCTGGCAATTGACCGATTGATCGTTGCTGGAAATGATGGATCGTTGCTCTGAAAATTCGATTGTTTACTGGGTGGAAAATCTAAAACCTGAAAATGTCATGCCTTTAACCTACCTAGCACATTCCAAGGACAAAACACACTCCCTGACACTTTCTAAGCACAAATCATACCTCATCACAAGAATCTAACACCAAAGTTCAAACATTTTTTAAAAAAATCAGACATTTCTTTCCAAAAACACAAAGCTCGTTTAAAATGAAAAAAAAAAAAAAAACTCCAAAACACAAAGATCTACAAGTTAACACATTTTATCAACAAGATATACAAAGCAATGTCAATGAAATATATAAGCCATGTCTTCCCAAAGACTCTAACTTTCTAGGCCTATAATCATAATCAAACAATCAAAAATCAATCTAGGACTCTTTAAAACAACTCTCTCTCTCTCTCTCTCTCTCTCTCTCTCACTCACACACACACACACACACACACACACACACACAAAACACACACTAAACAAAACTATACTAGGATTAAACAAGCATAATACACGAAAAGAAATAAGCTTTGGGTTTATGATTTACCTTTCTTGAATGTTAGTATTATTGGCCTCATTCTGTTTGGACAAAATCACTTGTGTGTATAGATGCCATTATCAGGGATTCCACTATTCAGAGTCATGTCAGAAGATTCTGCACTACTTTCAAGACAGAAGTTTTCGGTTCCCTGCCAGCCGTCTGGACAATCATGCCATCCCGTTCGGACGCCCATCTGTCTACTATTCCATCCGTCCGGATGACGTGTCATACCGTTCGGACGCCAGTCAGACCAAGCATCATCCGTCCGGACGACGTGCATTTTCCGTCTGGACCTCTACTGTATCGAGAAGCTACTGTTCCAGCTTGTATCCATCCAAACGCCTCTCAGTGATCGATCAGCTTCAGATTCTTTCCAAGTTCAGAATAAGGGAAGATTGGTACACCCGTACGAACGATGTGGTTTCCTGTCCAGACGCGCTCATATATAAGGCAAGAATCGCAATTCAAATATCACTGTTTGGACGTTAGTCAACCTTGGCCCGGACGCGCGTACAACTAATATGGAAATTGTCGATTTGACTTCAACCGTCCAGACGTCTTCCTCTCATGGTCCGGACGCGCGCATAGTAGATATGGAAATTGCGTGTTGAAGTTCAGCTGTCCGGACGCTCATCCCCCATGGTTCGGACGTGTGAAACCTTATAAGGAAATTACTTGCAGCGGACGTGCGACCATCTGGACGACAATATCTCATCGTCCGGATGCGGCTCTTAAACAGGAAAGATTTTCAGCGAAATTCTCGGAAAATCCTGTCGCACTGTTGTCCGTCCGAACGGCCCAGGTTCACCGTCCGGACAACGTCCATACATATTATAGCAGTCGCCCATTCTGCACCTCAGCCTATAAATAGAGGCCCCTGGGCATTGAGAACTGCAAGAATTCGGTATTGAATTCCACAAGTGCTCAAAGAAGTTATTTTGAAGATTGTTGAGCTGATTTAGTTTCTTCTGAAGCCATTACAAGTGTGTTGTTGCTGCGCTACAACTAAAGTCTATCTTAGGAGTTGGACCTAAGGTAATGGATTTCATTGAAGACCCCTTCAGGTAGAAGACTTGGTTGGGAAGCGTTCGTGTTAGGTTACACGTTAAAGAGCAAGGTAGGACCACTACATCGGGTATATGTGAGTGTTACTATCTTGTATCTAGCTTTGTCTTTTGAATAGTAGATATCCTGGGTTTGGCTGCCTCGGAGTGATTTTTCTCTTAACTGAGTTTCCACTTTGTTAACAAAAATTCTTGTGTCATTTATTTTCCGCATTGTTATTTTTGTTGACACGTTAAGCACACACTTGCTATTTATTTTAGAAGTCAATTTCCGTTTTTCATTGAAAATAGGGGCCCTAAACCCTCTAACATTCTTCCTTCTTCTATTCTCTCTCTCTCTCTCTCTCTCTCTCTCTCTCTAGGGTTTGGTGGCTGATGGAGGAACAAAATGTCGCTTAAGGGTCGTCCAAGACCTTTAAATAGGCTCACTCCCACGAGCCCTCGCTAAAATGGCAAATTCTTATTCGCATGCAAATCATCACCGATTGATCATTTAAAAGCACCAATCAATTGTTTGTGTTTTAAGCAGCACCGTTTGATCATTTTGCGTTGGAAATATTCACAAGTTTCCAAAAACCCCATTTACTTCCCCTTTGGGACTTAGGACTATCTCCCAATAATATACTTATGTGAAATCAGGGCACCTTTACCCCTTAACGTAGAACGAAATGCTACGCTATCATATTCAAAACCCTAGTTTCACATTTTCTTCCTTTTCCTCGAACTTTCAATTCAAAAATTCATCATGATAATGAGAACTATAAAATTTTAATATATCCTCATTGACATGCAACTTTGAATATTCTTTAAAATTTCCATTATTCCGTTTTTCATTTTTTATTCAACAGTTTAGTCTAATATTTTAATATTTTTTATATATCCTATTCTTAACAAAATTTTCTATAATCAGTATTTGGTCATTATACCAGCTATAACGCATGGAGTTTAGTCTTTAAAAAAGCTCACGTTTAGAGCTATTCTTCAAGATTCCTTCGTTTGTAAAACCTTTGTGCACAACACTCACTAATACAATAAATATTTACCCACAAGTTACAACCATAGACAAAAGTCACTCTCTCACGTTCTTTCTTGTTTTGGGCACTCACTAGACGAAAAATCGGTAATTTTGTTTTGTTGGTTCTGTTATAAATCGATAATTTTGCTTGATTACTATTCATCTCATTAGAATGAGTTTAAGTTTGTTCGAATGAACTTGCATTAAATGCACGTCGAGTCAATGTCTCGTTCCCACCTAACCCCACACGTTGAGTGATATGTGGAGATTCGATTCTCATTCGATCGAGATTATTTTCATTCGAATAAGATTGTGCTTGTTCGATTTCTCGCATGTTTCTCCTTGTAAGACGTGGAAATGTCATGTTTGTTTGAACAAGATATAATCTTCAAATGAGATTGTGTTTCTTCCTTACACGTGGAAGATTCTATTTCGTTCAAACGAGCCTTTTTTGTTCCAATTTTACTCTTAAGTTTTTATCTCATTTTCTCGTCTTTTTCTATATATATATATTTCAGTGTGTTAAACCTTACTAATTGAAGAGAAGTTTCAGCTTACACTTGAAAGGAAATGTACGTTTAAGTGTTCATTAACGATGACTTGGTTTAAATTTTTAAGATTAAGTATAGAAGATGTCTTAATTGATCAATCGCTATTCAATCTCTTCTCTTTTCAGAAATGAAAATAATTCAGGGTAATTACTTTTTTCTCCCATGAACTACCAAAAAATGCGCGATGCCCCATGAACTACCAACTCGACCAAAATAGAGTATTCAACTATCAAAGACAAGCATTTTCCCTCCTTCCGTCAGTCACAGGGATTAAAACAAACGGTCAACGGGTCATGTGACCGTCACACGCCGTTTTACCCTCATTTTCTTCCTCATTCCCTCCATGAACTACCACTATCTTCCTCTTTTCCCCCCATGAACTACCACCATCTTTCAACATGCTCCCATGTAAAACGGCACATGACCCGTTGACTGTTTCTTTTAACCCCTCTAACTGACGGAAGGGGGGAAAATTGTTGTCTTTGGTAGTTGAATGCTCTATTTTGGTTGAGTTGGTAGTTAATGAGAGCATCGCGCATTTTTTGGTAATTCATGAAGGAAAATGTAATTACCCCAAATAATCCAATACAATAGCTATATATATTCTCTCCTAAGTTCATTCTACGCGTCAAAATTCACGGAAGGTGTTGTAGGTTAGATTAATTGATAGGGATATCGATAGTACACTTTTTTTTTTTTTTTAATATATATATAACTATTATTTTATGATCAGCAGGAAACATGCAGCGAATTGGGAAAAAAAATATTGTAGTCTCAGAAGAAAACAGAGACGAATAAAACAAGAATAGTCCAGTCATTCTGAGAGGGAGAGAACTCCAATTACAAAGAAATTAAGGAAAAGAAAATAAATAAATAAAAAGTAGCAGCGGTTTCAATTTTCAGGTGAAAGCAGCTTCCTCTTGCATTCTTCGTAGCATTTGATTAACAGCCGCAGCTATTTCATCTACCGTGTTCAACTGGCTCCCTTCTTCAACCTGTTTCAATATACATTCGATTAACACAATTAACCATTTTCGATATAATTTGTAAAATTGTTAAAAAAGAAGAAGAAGAAGAAGAAGAAGAAGAGATTACTGAACAAACTTACCTTCACGCTAACCGAATAGAGGACCATTTGATCAACTGTGGTAAGATTCAGGTGGAGAATCGTGAGCCTCAGGGATTGAAACCCGGTCACCATCTTCAAGAGCTGCCCGGGCTGTTTCCTTGAGAGTATCTTGAGGTTGGCGTGGCTCTCCACCATCGTAACTTCTATGTCCGCCGCGGCCAACTGACTGTCCGCCATGGATTCGTTTGCTGTGGCACGCGTTGAGTATTGTGGGAAGATGAAGAACTGGGCCAAGGGCGAAGAAGAGCCGCAAGAGTCTGGTTCTTGCTTTGTCCTCTTGTCGGCGGCCTCCATGAACTGTAGCAGCTGCTCTAGCTCCTTCACGAAATTAATTGCGCCTCCTATTATGGACGCTTGGTCACCCTATAATTATTTAACAAACCCGATTTCAAAAAGTAGTACAATTATTAAAATCTTGGGTTTCGGAAATATTCATAGCCATCATCATATAGTAATCAACCTAGAGTTTCATTGGGGAAAGAGAAAGGAAAAAGGCGAGTCACCCTTTGAACATAAGAAGGTGGCATCAAGGAGCGGAGCACAGCAAGATACTCATTCATCTGTTTGCGGCGATTGCGCTCAACGGCAATGTGGGTCATCCTCTGGTTCTCGACGTCCTCCTTGTTCCGGCTGCTCTTCGTGCGCCGTCGCTTGCGCCGACCTGTTGTTGGCGTTGCCGAGGGCGGGTGAATTTCTCCGGTAAAAGATTGATCATCGGCGCAGGCCTCAGGGGAAGAATTGTGATCGCTCTCCTTAAAATTCTGCATAATCGAAGGAGATGAGGAATCCCAGTCTGCATGGAGGCCTTGCTGTGTTTTTTTGTGGTCAAGAATCCCAAGAAGAGCTTTATCTTCTTCTTCTTGCTGCAAAGCAAGGTCATAGCCCCAAGCAGCTCCTCCTCCCAAGGAGTAAAAGTCAGCACAGCCATAACTGAATGGATCTTGTGGGTAAATCACTGCTTCTAACGCCATGTTTAAGAGTACAGAGCAACTTAATTAAAGCTCCCAAATCTGAAAGAAATTAAAGGGAAATTTGTATGAAAGCCCAAAGAACAACAAACGAGCCCTGTAGAGCGTAGACCAAACAAAAAACTCTACCTTTTTATAATATCCATCCACTCCATTATGAAGGCCAAAGAGCTTAAAGACGATGAGTCACACCAACAAAAGCTACAGTGTCTTGCACGTGAGATTTCATCGTAGACTAGTCAGTAGTCAATACTCACACTACTAGACCAAGAGAATGCATGAGACGCGGAGAGATTCTCTTGGCTATTGCAAAAACAAAGCACTTGTCTTAAAAAAACACCCACATTGTTTCTCCGCCACACAAATTTTTTAATTGTCTTTCGTGGATCCTTAAAATCAACGATGGACAAACTCTAATTTTTTATTTATTTATTTATTTATTCTACGGAAGAACTAGAAAGACCTTCCGAGGGACATTCACGCATTAATAAGGGAGGAAAGAATGGTGGGACCTCTTCCTCATAGGAGACACGTCAAACCTATTAGCAACTACTTCTCTTCATATTCGTAGTTAGTGATTTTTTTTATTTGAATAATAATAAAAATTTATTAATGTAATATAAAAAATAAAAAAAGTTAAATGTTTTGAAATTATTGTTTATTTAAGAGAAGTGAAAATAAAATAACGGGAGAAATACTTCTATTATCCCTTTTATAGTTAATATCAAACTAATTATGATAATTGAACATTTTAACACTAGCAATTATTAGTATTAAACCAGCCCCATTTTTTGTTTTGGGCGTACGTGGTCGATCCACACTCCCATCCCCAGGTTTTCTTTTTAGTGGCTTAATCAACCCCATGCATTTTCATTTTGGGTGGCTTGGTTTTGTTATTTTTTGCTTTTTTTATTTATTAATAATTTAGGTATTTCTTAAAGAGAGGAATCCATATAGAAAGTAATTGGACGAAATCTCAGACAATTGGTGATAAAAGAAAGAAATATGATAGAGAAAAAATGATGAGACAATGCATGGTTTCATTTGGTAATGATGTGGTCGGACAGTAGGACGTAAAAAAGAGAAAGATAACGAAAAGGTTGTAATAAGCCAGAGATTCTGATGAGGATCTATATGAGTTCACGAGTCGGACATGCTCAGAGGAACCCATGTGAGCTCATGAAGAGCCATTAATCTGTAATCATCTTCGATAAAGACTCTGTCTGTGTCTAATCCCTTTTCCCAGACCCACAAGCACTGTAACAATTGCTTTGTTTTTTAATCATTTTTATTTATAATAATGACTTACTGAAAGCCCACGTCGATAAGACATTCTCCATCGTTTCTTCCCCTTCTTTCTTGGGTTCTTCCATGGAATATATATTGTTTAATTAATTAGCTAGTTGCTTGCACCAAAATATATAGTTTAATTGCTCCGACTAATTAATTAAATTTTTATTCCATTTATGGGTATTAATTGCTTTATTGACACTCTTTGATCTACCAAGTTTAATTATTGATTAAAGAAAGATGGAAAATCCATATCCAACTGGCATTCCTTTGAATGTATCACCAAAATCGTAGTTTATGAGATTCGAACGCTGATTAAGTGTTTAATACAATGCAACTTGGTTATTCTTTTGTCGTTAATCCCGTCATTTTCTTCCTTACAGGATCTCTTTTGGAAATCGATAAGCAACTTTAATTATATAACATTTGCCTAATTTTTTTGTTTGAAAAAGGTATGAATGATCAACTTACCCTATGTTTTCGAGGAAAAAGAAAACTTTATTTTTGCAAGTATGATGCACGTAAGAGTCCATCAACATGATTCTAAAGAGAATAATGCTAGAAACCACAACTATAAAATTTTCCATGCCATTGTGTTGACATGTCAGTGCCATTCTACATGCTCTTCGATTAGTCTTTGTTAAAAAAAAAAAAAAATCCAACGATAAATTGACGGAGTCATGTCAGTATAATGAGATAATTGTGAGATGGGATAAAAATGTGGTTTCTGGTATTACTTTTTTGAAGATGAGAACGGATCAAGTTTATAAAGAGAGTAATACTCTAACTAGCTTGAATACAAATCCATAAAATAATAACCTGTATATCATATTGCTCCAATCCTACGAACACCATCTAGGTTGAATTTGGATATTTTAAGATAAATGTTATATATCATATTTTTATCTCGTTATAATGATATAGTATGGTGCATGTAGTAGCCCTTTGATTAGTCATTGTTTAAAAAAATATAAAAACCAAATACCTAGCTACTAGCTAGACCCTGCAACGTCAGCATAGGGGAATAAAAATTGGATAAAAATATGGTTTATAACATTACTTATTTTCTAATTCGGGTTAGATTAGATGTCTTTATATTTGTTCGGCCCATTCCAATGCTATCAAATGTATATTTTGTAATTAATTAAATTTAAATAAGTGTTTTGATATATAGCTAATTAAATACACACAATAAAAAAGTTTACCTACATAAAAATCAACGTAAACACCAATTAACTAAGAATAACAAAACCTGAGCCCATACCCCAAACATATCATATATGTTTGTTAAAAAATTTGCTTGATGTCTTTTGCTTTATGTTCTCATAACAAAAATATTAACAAACAAATCAAAACACAAAACACTCATAAAAATAATAAAATTGTTTTACCTTTATTCATACAGTTAACCGTACACCGGTAGTATAGCCAAGAATACCTGCAAAGACAAGAAACAAACATGATCAGTGACTTGCCGGAGGTACTAGCAGAGAATACTTCAATGCCCTATAAGTTAGTAGGATGTTTAATTTTTAGGGAAAATAGGAAAGAAGAGAATGAGAAGGGAAAAGTATGCATACCTCAAAATAGGGTTCGTCTCCTTTACTTATAGGATTGCCGTCCTTATATATGGTAAGTGGGTTTAATATGGCAAGGATCGAAGGTCAAGGGTCTGATAGGGAAAGTGATATATTTACATGAATAGCTTTCATTCAAAAGATGTTTCGATTAATCGGGCAAGAAATCGATGGCTAGGCCGGGAACCATCAGTCAATGAATCCCCTGGGAGTTGACCGGCGGTTGGGAGACTATCGATCAGCAATCCCTCTAAGGGGGCTAGCCTGCAGGGCACTTGGTCCATTCAGTAGGTCGATCTATATACCTGCTTGGGCCAGTGGGGTAACATGCTTCATTGAGTTTGAGTAAGTCCTTGAGTACCACCAGTAAATGATATCGTATCAAAATGGAAAGGATCCCGGGATATTAATTGAATTTTTGGTGAAGAACTTGGCAACATATACGTACACCAAAACCATTAATTTGTCTAAGGCTTAATTAATTTAACTTACTGCGGAAATCCAGAAAAGTACACGGTAGCACAACTCATCAGTACCCTAATAAAACACCAAAATTACTGTAGATGCATGAGGAATTTAATTATAATTGTGTCTCTACTAGTATCGCATGTGGTTGGAGCGTAATGTACGCAACCGGAAACCCCAATTAACCTGCGTGCATGTGGGCGCAAGGTACATGTCGGCTCATATACAAATCATTTGATTCATTTGCATCTTGTTCAACAGTAACGCTGATTTGATCTCCGATTATGGTTTTATTAAATTCCTAAACCCGTGTTAATGAGCATATAATTATAGGTTTTGTTGACTTGTTCAAGAAATTATTCATGTACGATATACCCGCGGGGTTGCCTAAAATTCGGGGCTCCTCTTAATTAATTTCTTGTCTGTCGTTTGTTTCCACTTGCACTTGGTCAGATTCAAATTAATCAGTGTAGAGGATACTAGTTCCAAGTTCCAACCAGCTAGCCCCCTCTGGCCAAAAATTAAGAAATTAAAATAGGCATAACCGTGTCATTGGCACTACGTAGGACTGTACAGGAGAGTGGTTATTAATTGTTTCTATCTGTTAATCGCAATTAAAAGTTAACCATGTAAGGTGGTTGGCAAAAAAGCCTACCCTTATTTTATATATATATATATATATTAGGTGTACTTTTTTTTCTTTTTTTTTTTAAAAAAAAAAAAAAAACGAAAGATCTAAATGTTTTATTGATCAAAGATCACAAGCATAAAGCTCTTACATCACAAAGCATAAAACTCTGCAAAATCATAATAACATGCTATGAGGTTACAAATTCATAGATACAAACAAAATTTTTACAATACTGCTAACTGCCTAAAGCGATGAATTAACATTTAGAGGCAATAACCACAACCATCACTGCTTATGCAGCCTTAACTAGCACTAGCAAAGCTATAAATGGCTAGGATATTTTTAAAACCATCTAAGATTAACAATTGGCACTTTATATGAAATAAAGTTAAAGGGCAAAGTTAACGCACAATGGGGGTGTACATACGATTGCAAATGCGGTTATTTACAATATCCGCATCCGCATCCGTAAAATGCGGATATCACTTTTAGATATCCGCATCCGTGTCATATTTTTCTATTCGCATATATTCGTGGGATTATTTAGTTATTAAGTGCAGTTATTATACACTATCCGCAAATAGATAATGGATCTATCTTAAACGCTTTTAAAAATACTTTGACCAATTTTTACTCTTTTGGGTTTGTTTTTGAAAATATGTAGAAACAAGAAAAATAAAATAAAATGGGATAATGAATACGACCTCAAAATATTCATAGTAATCAATGTTTACAATAAATACCCTTGTGTTTTTTTATCCACAATTCATAAGCATAACAATTAAGCCAACAAACAATTACAAATCCAACATAAAAATAATAATATTACAATTTCATAAGATAAAAAAACATAAATTGTCTAAATATAACACATTCATAAGTGAATGTTGATGACGTTGTGTTGTTTTGAATATATATATATATAGGATATGCGGATGTGATTTCTAAAACTGTTATCCGCATTCGCACATGTGAATAGTGATTTTTACTAATCACATATGCATGTACGAATAAGTACGAATAGCAGATACATGCGGTTAATATCCATTCGCATGTATACTCCTAACACACATGCCATTGTTGTACGAATAAGTGGCTAGAATCTGGCCATTTGTGCCGGTATCCGGCATTGAACAGCCAGATTTCAGCCAGTAGGCCAGAACCCGACCGTTCTGGCCAAAATCCCGCCAAAACGGCTGAAATCCAATACAAAACGACCGGATACCTGCCAGTAGGCCGGAAGCCGACCGTTCTGGCCGAAATCCCGCCAGAACGGTTGGAATCCTGCACCAACTGGAAATCTAGGCTGATTGGATTCTGACAAAGGTGGCCGGATTCCGGTCGTTGGAATCCAACGACAATAACCGAACTTTGTCGGATTCCGGTGGTGGTCAACTGCATTGTTTAAAAGAAGGTCAAATGTGTCTGCCGTCTAAGGAAAATGATTTACTCTTTAAAAAGCGAAAATTATTTTTCGAAATTTACTAAGCATTTTTTGTCAAACGGAAATTATTTTCTGGTTGACTATTATTTTCGCTCCCACTAAACACTGAAAAATGCCAAAATCATTTTCCATAAACCATTTTACGCCGAAACAAACGGAGCATTAATTTCCTGAAGTTTCATTGCTTTTGCAATTTTTTCTTCAAAGTTTAACAACTCTTAATTTAGTGTATTCGACTTTTAATTTTTTGTCATCTCACTCCTCCCGTTAGGGTTTGGGGTTTAATTAGATGTCAAATGGTAAAATGACCCTTATACTTTTGTGAACTTTATGAAATTACAAGATTTTCCTTAAATTACAGTTACATTTTTTTAAAAGGAAAAGAATTACAAGGGTATTTTGGTAATTTCTACTTTATTAGTTAGGATTAACAGAAAATTCTAACGAAGTGGTGAAATTGTAAAAAATTGAAAGTTGGATACACTAAATTAAGAGTTTTTGAACTTTAGAGGGAGATTACAAAAACTATAAAAATTCAGAAGAGTTAAGTGAAGTTTTCCTTTTAGAGAAAGGCCACCATTACGTTTCTATTTTACATTTCTATTCTAATTTAGCTTTTTGGTAAAGTCTTTAGCAATGCAATTCAAGAATTTTTTTTTTTTTTTTTTTTTTTTTTTTTTTTTTTTTTTTTTTTTTTTAACAATGTTTAGGGAAAAGTTTACATATTTCTCTCAAACTACCACATAATTGACAATGTCCCCCAAAAGCAACCAAAAAGTCTAAAATAACCCTAATTTTTTTTTAACAAAACAAAAATATTCCTATACATTCAAAAAATTAAAAACTAAAAATAAATAAAACCAAAAAGCCAGCTGGGGGTGGCCGAGCCACCCCATTGGCTAAATTGGGACTTCTCTTTCCTTTTAGCACCTCACTACACTCTTATTCTCTGGGTCTCTATCCCTCCCCTCCTATGCCTCTTCCAACATAAACATTACCCACTTGTACTTTCAGCCATTTAGTTCTTCCTCTTCTTCTCACCACCTTCATCAGTAACACATAGGTATGTTCTTTTATTTCGTTCTATGTAAGATATATATTATAGTTTTTTCTTTAATTTCTTTTCTTATTTGAAAATTTTAGAGCAAACCCAAAATTCATTTGTTGTATGTTGATAAGATTGAGGGGGGGGGGGGGGGGGGGGGGAATGTGAACTTTTTCCTAATTTTTATTTATTTGTCAAAAAATGTTATTTTCGTATGAGGCAAGTAATTTGCTTGACAAGAAAGATATCCATATGTACATGGATTGATCTTATCAAATTGAATAAACTTCTCTAAGTTTTTGGTTAGATACAGTCGTGCAACCACCACAATAAGCTAGGGGTGGCCTCACGGTCGTTCCAATTGATAAGTTAGAGCGGCTGCACCCACCCCTCTACTTTGTTGAGGGAGGTCGATCATACGATCACTTTTTTTTTTTTTTTTTTTAAAAAAAAAAAAAATGGAAGGAAAACTTCACTTACTCGATCCCATGATGTTCCATTACTTTTACGATCGTATTCTTAAACTTTAAAAAGTTGAAAATGCATGGTCACCATATTTCAAAACTTTGCAATGGTGTGTTATGATTTTTTGTTAAATATTAATGGATCATGTCAAAACTACCACAATACCCTTGTTTACAAAAATATATTAGAACACAAGTTGTGGGTCTGGCCAAACCCACGGCCAAGGCCAAGCCGTGGGTCACCAGACCCACAACCATAGACCCATCCCACCTTTCTTTCTTTTAGTTTTACTTTAAAAAAAAAATAAAAAAAAAATTAATTAATTAATTAATTAAGGGTAATTTTTTTAATTTTTATATTTTTAATTACAGGAGTATAAAAAGCATTTCACCGGCCTGTTTATCATCTGATTTAACCCTAAAACCTAACAATAGGAGTGACATTGTAAAAGTGATAGAACATTAGGGGGTAAGAAGGTGCGACTAACTGTGACTACTCTACCTGTACGTAACTATAATAGCACATACCCATTGAGAACCAATAACACGAACCCCACAATTACATATATGTTGATGCAAGATCGAGCAGAAGAAAGCCTGGAGGATCCATTTGCCCCTTTGGGATATTATGGATGAGGCGCTATTGTACAGCCTCCAGTTTGTATTAGCCTAAATTTGTTTAGCCTAACTTTTGCTATATATGTTTAAGTTGTTATGTACTTTTTGATGTAATCGCTATCGCCTATGACACTTTTGTTATGGCTTGTATAATTATTTACTTATCACTACGACAGCACAATGCAAGTATCTATTTAACTTAAACGTTTATAAATCAAATCTGCGTTATGTGACGTGCACCCTTAGAAAAAGAAAAAAAATTATATTTGTATTTTTCCGCTGCAAATTTATTAAGATGTGATAATGTTGTGTAGTAATATCACAATTTATGTAATTTATAAGCCGAGGTGTTATAGAAAGGGCCTGGTCAGTGAAAAACCGCAAGCACTCCCTCAAGCTTGGTTGAATCATAGTCTGATCACCAATAAGTCTCACTAGGGCATGAAGATTCTTATTGAAGGATTTGAACCAACACCCTATTACGTGCCTAATCACTGGGAGTTTCTTTGAGACCACTGATGATTCATTTTCTATAAATTAAATACAAAAGAAACTAATTAACAATCATTGCTTTAACAGTTAAAGATATTATTATATAATGCCGCACATTATTATTGGTTTTGATACCACTTGATGAAAAGATCGATATAGACTTGATATCTTTTTATGTGGGACCTTGACATAACATGTTGAAACATAAGTTAACTTAAAAACTTATAGAAGCTTTTAGATTTGGCCTCAATAATAATGGAATGTAAAACATCAATTAAACTAAAAACTATTTGAGAAATACATAGGTACATGAGAAGTCTTCGTGGGAGTCTTTAATATAATATGTTGGCGTACCACTTAATCAAAAAACACTTAAACTTATATATTTCAATCCAATTATATTATATTATTTACTCACAATAATATTACTATTCAACGTAAGCACGTACAAGTGTACGTATACTCTAACAGTATCATAGGGCCAATTGTTATATAAATTAAATGAAATTGATCCAAGTAAATAACAAATTAAATTTACTGATGGGAGATTCTTGAATAACTTGTGAAAAATAAAGAGTTACAAGTTCTTACTCTCTCCCCACACAAACGATCGATACACATTAATTTATGGAAACATAATTGGAACTTAGAATTTATATGAAAACAAAAATAAAATAAAATAAAATTCAAAATAGCCTTACAATAAATCATAGTACGTTCCTGTCTCTTGTTAACTAATGTATCATACATAAAGATGTTGGGGAAAACAAAACAGAAAAGGAAAACAAAAATATAGGGCACGAGTTAGCACTAGCATCTTCTAGATCGCAGTCGTCGCAGGTAGATCTAGAGCAAGTTGAAGGGAGATGGAAGTGGCCGGCGGTGGGGGAAGAAAAAAATAAAGAGAAATGTGACCAAAGTGCAAAAGGAATTGATGTTTAGCATATAGAAGGAGTGGGATCAGAATTCCCAGACAAGAATTAGACAAATATATAAAATAAGTAACCCGTGCATGCATATGCTTATAAGAAACGCCCAAGTTTAGTTTGCAAGGAAACATCGTCAGTAATAGTACGCTAGGATTGGACATCGTCATCCGTCTGATTCTGAACGGACAAGACAAGAGACAACTTAACCATTCACTTGACTCTTGTCCGTTCTCAGGCGGTGCACTGACCAAACCCACGGCCCGCCACGCCACAAACCACTTACCTTCGAAAAAACCGGTGATGAAACCCACGCATGACAGCAACAACAAGAATATCACCTTTGTCTCTATTCAGAAAAAATGGTCTCAGACTACTGTTTGTCTTCATTTTTAACTATAAATAATTATTCACGTAAAAACCCATTAAATCCATGGCTTTGTTAAATAAAAGTAATATAATGGACACAATCATCGTGACAATGGGATATTGACATATTGTAACTTATATATACAGTTGTTCGGTTATACTCAACCATAAAAGACAAGTGTTAGGGATGATTCATGTTAAATGTCGGGTTCCGATGTTTGTTAATTAACCTGAAGGAAGAATACATCACAAAGGACACGTACACAGCATTGAGATTCTAGCCCACAGAATTTATTTAGTTTTATTATTTAAGAATTTTCACTTGCTTCTAAAAATATATTCGGTTGTGTAATATTATATAGTTTCAATCCAATAGATATATATATATATATATATATATATAGTTTCTACAAACTGAATTGTAAAAATTAGAGATTGTAAAAATTCCTCTAATGTAACCTTTAAAAGGTTATTTGTCCCTCGAATATGTGAGAATCACATATTTTTAATTAATGCTAATTAAAAAAAAAAAATCTATCGTTTCAACGAGTTGAAGGAAGTTCCTTAAACCTAATATATAAAAATGATATGTGTTGGGAATAATTATACTTTAAGTCGAATTGGGATAGTAGTCCTAATTCATGTACAATAAGGAGTACTCTTTGAAAAATCTGGTTAATAATTCAATTCAATTCCCAGTTGAATGGAAATGATACACTTAGACCAAATCAAACTCCAATCACTCCTAGTTTAAGTGGAAGTAGAAAATCTAATTTAGGTTTGACTCTACTTCTTAGCCTATAAATAGGCCCATATACCAGGTATAAACAACAGACTTAATATTTTATGCATAAAACATATTTTTTTTTCCTCATAAACTGACTTAGGCATCAGAGCGAGACTCCCGGAAGGGTCTCTTAGTTTTAGTTGTTTTGCAGTGATCGTAGGAGCGTGAAAAAAATCAAAGAATGTGCCGTTCACACTGTACCGGAAACTGTCCTAACAATATGTGTCCATTTTTTTAATAACATATGAGATGCACATGCTTTTTTTAATAAAATTCATTTTAACATTGTTCCTATTATTAAAAAAAATGTGTTTTCACATGATCAAAAGATACATGTCATTTTTATGAATAATTCTACATGTACATTAGGTGTCCATCAAAAAATGAGGTTGCTTTTAAAATCACCATTTGATCAAAATCATCATTTGATCAATCACATATTCAATGGTGATTTTAAAAACTAACTAATTTTTGGATAAACACTTATTACATGTAGAATTATTCAAGTCGGAAGAAGTTTCTCTAACGAGTTTGGAAGTCATTTCAATATATAAGCTCGCAACAAACCCCAGGAAATATGGAAATGAAAGTTGAGAAACAAAATTTGTGTTAGGGCCACATATTTGTAAACGAATAATGGGCCCAAACTACAGCTCGGCCTGCAAACTAATTATGAGTCTTTATCTACGACGATTTTTTTTTTTAATTATTATTTTTTATATATGATGCCGGCCTGATATGGACGTACCCAACTATTCCCTCTATCTTATAAAGGAAATTTGTTGACGACTTTTTATTTTTTTAAATCTCTATGACTAACTAATTTATAAGTGCTAAGTGCTTAACTTTATTTGTATTGCCACTTTAAAGATTTTGTTTGATTTGTGAAATAAGTTATTGAAATAGAATGACTATTTTATTGGAATAACTATTTATTTATTTGAGAGGGACCTATTCCTTGGAATAACTATTCCCTTACGAAGAGAAATAGTTATTCTTCTCGTTTTTTAGAGGAATAGCAATTCTTGAGGGAATAGAAAACCATTTCCAAAAAAAAAAAAAAACCATTTTGTCTTTAATTTTTCCAAACTGAGCTTAAAAAATTAAAAAAAAAAAAAAAAAAAACAAAACAAAGAATTTAGATCAGATCTGTTGTCCCGGCCACCCACAAATCTAAGGTCCATCATTTAGTTTTATGTTTTTGAAGATTTGATTTTTTTTTTTTTTTGAAAAATAAGAAAGTATGTAAGTTTTTTAGTAATTTTGTGTCAATTCCAATTATGGTATATGTGTTGTCAACAAACTATGAAACTAAAAAATTTGAATAATTATTTCATTCTACTTTTTCATTCTTAATAATAATTATTATTTTTTTAATGGAATATCCATTTCACGAATTAAACAAGGTCAAAAGGTGTTACTTTTAAAATCAATGATTAATTATGAAAAAAATTTTAAAAAAGAAATTGTATGAGCCTAGCCTAGTGTTACGCCTACTTCTAAAAAAAGCTCACCAAAGTTTGACTTTTTTTTTTCCTGCCATTTTGGGTACGTCGTCTACAATACCTCTTCTAATATATATATATATATATATATATATATATATATATATATATATTAAAAATTTTTTGCTTCTAATGATTTGGCATGGCCTATTCTCCCACCACAAATCCATTATTGAATTTGCTACAATGCTATTCTTTTTTCTTTTTTTCTTTTTTTGATAAAAGGGTACTGCTTTCATTAAAACAAACCAAAAACCCAAAGGTCCCATTACAATGTTAAGGAATACCAAGACTCCCTAAACAGAAAATCAGAATTAAATTCTGATTTAGGAGCAAACTACCTAAAAAATACCCAAAGATTACAAGATCATACATTAAAAGCCACCCTAACCAAATAAGCACCACTACTAAAAAAAGATGGCTGATCTACGCTAAAAAGCGAAAAAAAAAACTCCAATAAAATCCAAGCATCTAACAGGTAGCTTGCAAATCTAACTAAATAATACAACAACCGACAAACCACCCCACAAACGAAGATGGCCGGACCACTGCAACTAAGAAAACCAAAAACCAATACAACCCAAATAGAGGCTCGATGAAGTGATGGAACGATCTTCCGAGAACCGCTGTCCGATGAGGGAAAGGAAGCCGGGAGAGTGGCGCGTGGCCATCACACGCCAGGAAGGTCTCTGGCGCGTGATTGCCACGCGCCGGTGAGGAGGGGGCGGTGGAGAACACGCAGAACGTTGAGGGACTCGGAGGATGCCGGGGAACCCAAACGTGAGTTCGGTGTTGTGCAATCATGGAGAGAGAAGCGTAGATCTAGATCGAAAAATTTTGATCCAAACAAATCATCCAAAAACACACAACACACGCCATCCTCCCCACGGAGCTCACCGGAAAACCCTAGCACCCGAAACCTCTGCTTGCACCAAAGAACAATAGAAAAACAAAGAACCAACAAACTAAAAAAACCTCCACCGGTTCAAAACAACCGTGAAGAAACAAACCTCCAATAGCCCTAAAGCTTGGAGAAACAGACCATCCACCCCTGAAAACAAGTCAAGGAGGAAACAAAAAAACCACCCTAACCATAAAGGCTAAGGGGAGACACCAGCACCCGGAGGGGAAGGCTTGAAGCCCACCCCCCTGAACGAAAACCAAGCAAACTCAAAGCTTTTCCTTCTTCGGTTTTTCCTCTGGAGAAAAATATCATAGCTCTTGATTTATGATGGACTTGGTAATTTGCTTAATGCTATTCAATGCATGCACTTTAACTTTCGTATAATTTTTTTTATCAATTATTTTAACATGTATATTTCCCTTTCTTCTTTTCTATCTCCACTTTTTGCTTTTTGAAATTTTGTGAAATAAGTGAGGTGAGGTAAGGGTGGCAATTCGTGTTTACGTATCGGGTTTGGGTCGTGTCAAGGCGTATTAGACTATACAGGTCAACCCTAACCTGATCCGTTTAATTAAACGGATCAAACCTTTAATCCAACCCTCTAATTTTGTATTACGTTTGTGTCGAGTTCACAGGCCATGTGAAAAATTGTCTGTTATTATGTTAAGTGTCTGGTTCGGATCGTGTCAAAGTATGGGTATAACACTATATAAATCAACCATATCCCGACCCATTTAATTAAACAGATTAGATTTTTCAATCATAACCCTTTAATTTCGTATTCAGTTCATATTGATTTTGTGGGTCGTGTAAAAAATTATCAGCCCTAAATAAAGGTAGGTAGGGTAGAAAGTGTATTTAGATAAAAAATAATAATAATAATAATAATAATCATAATAATTCTTAAATTTAGAAAAAATCAAAAGAAGCTACTGTGAGTATGTCGATGCATTTGTTCTCCAACCATGGTTAAAGGCTCCGGAAAGTTCCAGTGCATGAACAAAAATTTTGGGCCAAGCTGCAGAGTAGATTGGATGCAGCAAGTATTTTGGGCCTACGACTATGTGTTAGCTCACGCTCTACATTTTAAGGTTGTTTTAGCATTTGTTTCACTGAGACAACAATGAATTTATCATAATTTTACCAACTTAAAAAACAAAATAAAAAATCCTGTTTGACTTATCAAAATACACTACATTGATCATATCGTGATGGTAAATATTATGAAAAAATACAATGATATAAAAATATAAAGGCAATAGGGGAAATAAAAAATAAAGACAAGAATTTTACGTGGTTTAGTTTATGATCTATGTCTATATGATAAAGTACTAAGGCTACATTTTACTTTTATTCGCTTGATGAATTTACTTTTTTAGGATTTGACCTATTGAGTTTAAACTGAAGAAAAGAAAAACGCATGCCTAGCCTCCCAAGGGTTGGCTAGAGAGTTTTAAGGCGTCACAATTCATCTCAATGGAAGTACGGAACTTTGAGATCTGCTACAAAGAAAACGCTGACGTCGGTGGAGAAGGTGCTGGAGGATGGGGTGATTTTGGATGGAATTGTGAACGGCAGCGCTGGTGAGATTCAAGCGAAGGTTGTCGCAGAGTCGTTGGACGGTGGGCTGACGTCGGAGAAGGTCGGTAAGGCTGTGGCATGTAGCTGGATCGATGTGATGATGCATTCTAGGTGGTGGCTGAAATAAAGTGATGCACAAAAAGCCTAGGAGAGTATCATAATGATATAAAAATATAAATGCAATAGTGGAAATAAAGGAAAATAGAGACGAGAGTTTTACGTGTTCAATCAATAATCTATGTTCACAAGATAAAGTCCTAAGGTTATATTTTGTTCTTATTCACTTGATAAATTTACAATACAAATGATCCATCTTTATAAGGCTGTGTAGACAGAATACAAAAAGGCATGAGGCATGGGAGAAGATCAAATCAAATTAGAATTTAGGGGTAATTACCTTTTCCCCCATGAACTATCGCCCTGTGTCATTTTGTCCCCACGAACTACCACTTCGATAAAAAAAGAGCATCAAACTACATTCTTTACATACTTTGGCCCCTTCTGTCAGTCTAATTCAAGCAAAGACTTAAATGTCATAACTCAATTTCAAAAATAACCTAAATAACTTAATCTTAAAAATAAAATAAAATTAAAAATTAAAAAAAAAAAAAAAAAAAAAAAAAAAAAAAAAAACCGAAAGGAAAAGGGGGTGGCGGCAGCCACCCCTTGAGGTGGCCGGGTGGCCTGCAAGCCACCCCTAGAGGCGGCTCCAGCCACCTCTGGGGTGGCTCGTGGCCCACCCCGGCCTAAGGGGTGACAGCCACCTCTGGGGTGGCTCAAGGCCACCCCGGCAGTTGGGTGGCCGCGCGGTCACCACAGGTTCTGCACAGCCACCCATTAGGGCGGGGTGGGCCGCTAGGCACCTCAGAGGTGGGCAGAGCCAACTCTGGGGGTGGTTCGCGCGCCACCCCCTCCACCAAAGGGGGTGGATGCCACGCTTAGGTTTTTTTTTTAAAAAAAATATATATATATATATATTAATTTTAATATTTTTTATTAATTACTGCAGAGAGCATTTTGGTCTTTAAATCAAAATTAATGGTAAAAAAATGGCATATTCTGTCCAAGTTAACGGGGTTCCCTGATGGAAGGGGCTAAAGTGTGTAAAGATGGTAGTTTGATGCTCTTTTTTGGTTGAAGTGATAGTTCGTGGGGGCAAAATAACACAGGCCGTTAGTTTACGGTGGGAAAATGTAATTACCCCTAGAATTTAATATCTTCTCTCATGCCTCATGCCTCATGCCTTATTATATTCTGACTACGTCCCTATAAATATTTAATTATAATTAATGTTGAAATCAAACCAATATAAATTTATTAAAAAAAAAAGTTTACATGTTGCCATCTTATGGGTTTGATATGGCGCTGATGTGGCATTTAACAAAATCTGTCAAAATTTTTAACGGAATTTGACTTCAGGAATCGATGCGATGCATTCTAGGTGGTGGCTGACGTAAGGTGACACACAAAAAGCCAAGGAGAATATCATAATGATATAAAAATATAAATGCAATAGTGGAAATAAAAGAAAATAGAGGCAAGAGTTTTACGTGTTCAATCTACAACCTATATTCACAAGATAAAGCTCTAAGATTACATTTTACTCTTATTTACTTGATAAATTTACAATACAAATAATTCATCTTTATAAAGATGTGTAGACAGAATACAAAAAGGCATGAGGCATGGGTGAAGATCAAATCAAATTAGAATTTAATATCTTCTCCCATGCCTCATGCCTTATTGTCTTCTGACTACAAATCAAATCAAAAAGGCATGAGGCATGGGTGAAAGATCAAATCAAATTAGAATTTAATATCTTCTCCCATGCCTCATGCCTTATTGTCTTCTGACTACGTCCCTATAAATATTTGATTATAATTAATGTTGAAATCAAATCTCTCACAATATATTCTAACAGATAGAATAATGAAATATAATTTAAATAACAGGTTACTTCTAATGATAAAAGGGAATAACTTATGTAGGGTTGTGGCACAAACTTAGGGTTGGCAATTCGGGTTGGCGGGTCGGGTTCGTGTCGACCCGGCTGACCCGATTACACAATCGGGTCTGACACGAACCAGACCCGATTATTAATCGGGTTGAACTTCTGACCCCAAACACGACTCGCCTGCAAGCCGTGTTACCCGAACACGACCCGGGTAACACGTTTACTTTCAACCAAACCTTGAAATCTGAATCGGTGAATGAGTGAATCCTTGATTGATCAGAGAAGTAAAGAACTGAGAAGAGAACCCAATGTTTATCAAAACAAAATCAATACAAGCATTAACAAATCTAATAGAAAATTCACCTAAATCGGCACAAGACCGAACTACCGAAGGGTGAAAGTTGTGAAACATTGAAACTGAAACATTGAAGTGAAAATCAGGAAGAGATTCAAGAGAAGATGAGAACTCGAGAAGTGGGGCCGTGCGGGAGTGTGGACTGCGGGTGACGGGCGTGCGCCGTGCGGGCCGGTGTTGCTACGCCGACTAGCGGGCTAGGGTTCCGACTACGGAGCGCGAGTGACGGGCGTGTGTTGTGCGGGCGGTGCGGCTATGCCCACAAGCGGGCGAGGGTTCCGACTATGGAGTGCGGTCGACGGGCGTGCGCCCTGCGGGGCTGCGGGCCGATGCGGCTACGCCGACTAGGGGGCTAGGGTTCCGAATCGTTCTTACTTTCTCAGCTTTCTCCAATTCTCCGTTTCTAGATTCTTCAATCTTCATTGTTCTTCTACAGTCCATGTTTTGTGACTTATTGCCTTGTCTTTCGACTCTTTCGGACTTCGGACTTCGGCCTTTCTTCCTCTCTTTTTTTGACCCAAAAAAAAAATCGTGTCTAATTGTGTCTGGCGAGTCAACCCGTGGGTTGACCCGCCAGACACGATTTTAATTGGGTCATAATCGGGTTGACCCGATTATGACCCGAACCCGATTACAATAAACCCAAATCCTATTTTCCCATGTCGTGTTCGTGTCGGATTCGCGGGTCGTGTCAAAAATTGCCAACCCTACACAAACCCACGGAAACGAATCCTCTTCATTTCAAGTGAAATGAAGAGGAGCCAAACTCTTGTTTTACAAGGAACAAAATTGTCCAGAGCATTAAAATAACAATTTTACCCCTAGTAAAACAAGAGACCGAAATAAAATGGAGAGGATCATATTCAAACCTACCTTTTTGGGAACTGGATCCTCTCCAGTTGAGAGGAACCAGTTAGTTATACTTGAGGATATTTTTATGAGTAATGTTACATATCATCTCTTTGTCCTCCTTTTATCCCCCCAAAATTAATGTGGCTCTTAAAATTACCATTGGATCAAAATTTAATAATGATATATCATAAATTCAATGGTAATTTTAAGAGACACATCAATTTTGAGAGGATAAAAGGAGGACAAGGAAATAATATGTAGCATTATTCTATTTTTATAATTTCAAAATTGATAGTGTAAAATTATAAAGATACTCTCCTATATAATTAACCGGCTCCTTTTCTGTTCAAACTCAACTAAAAAGAACCTTCATTAACCTTTTGTTCTTGAAGCGCCTTCTCCTTCAGATTTTTATTTTACAAAAACGACAGGAAAAGCTCTTCAAGCTCATCTCTTAATGCAGCTGTTCGAGTTTCAATGGTTCAGATTGCATTCTCTACTGGGGAGAACTCAAGAGATTCAGATTTAATTTCTAAGCTCGCAATAAACCCCAGGAAATATAGAACTGAAAGTTGAGACACGAAATTTGTGTTAGGGCCACACATTTGTAAACAAATAATGGGCCTAAACTACGGCTAGGCCTGCAAACTAATTTATGAGTCTTTTTCTGTCATGATCCCTTTTTTTTTTTTTTCAAATCTTTTTTTATATATGACGTGTCCAACTATTCCCTCTATCTCATAAAGGGCATAGTTGACGACTTTTTTTTTTTTTTTTTTTAATCTCTATGACTAACTAATTTGTAAGTGCTTAACTCTATTTGTATTGCCACATTAAAGGTGTTACTTTTAAAATCAATGATTAATTGTGAATAATTTTGTAAAAATGAAGAAACAAAAATAAATGTATGGGCCTAGCCCAGTGTTATTTTGGGTACGTCGTCTACGATAAAGACCTCCTCTAAACTTTTTTCAGGTTGGCTTGGTATGGTCTGAAGTTAGACACTCACAATATCTCTGTATAGCCTTCTTTTCTTTTCTTTTTCTAAATATAAGAAAAAATTCAAAAAAATTACAATAAATCACATTTAGCAGTTTTCTGATTGCTTCCCTAAACAAGAAGTATGTTAAGGGACGGAGCAAGAAGATATTATGAGTAGAAGCCAAGAGCCAAAAAAAATTTATTGTTATGATTTTTTTTGGGGGGGAGGGAGGTGCGGGGGCCATGGCCTATAACCCCCACCTCAAATCCGTCACTGAGTATACGACAATTCTATCTAATACATATACTTCAATTTCTATATAACTTTCCTATCAATTATTTTAATACAAAATATTTTTTTTTCCTCTTTCCTATTTCCGCTTGTTGCATTTCATTTGGGACTGTGTTGAAATTTTGTAAAATAGGTGAGGTGAGGTAAGGATGACAATTCTTGTTCACGTGTCGGGTTCGAGTCGTGTCAAGACATGAGTATAAAACTATATAGATCAATCTTAACCCGACCCATTTAATTAAAGGGGTCAAACCTTCAATCCTAACCCTCTAATTTTATATTACATTTATGTCAGGCTCACGGGTCTTGTAAAAAATTACTTGTCATTATGTTGCTTATCTAGTTTGAGTTGTGTCAAAGTATCTCGTTAAAAATTGCTAGTCCTAGGTAAAGGTACATAGGGTAGAGTGTATTTAGATAAAAAAGAAAAAAAATAATAATAATTTTATTTACTAATTTTTAAAAAAAAAAAAAAAAAAAAAAATCAAAAGTAAGCTACCCAGTTTTGGTCCAAGGTGCACCACGACCCGACGCACTACATTTTTAAGGTTGTTTTTTTTTAGCATTTGTTTCGCTGAGACAACAATGAATTTATCATAATTTTACCATCTTAAAAAATAAAATAAAAAATTCTGTTTGACTTATCAAAATACAATACATTGATCATATCATGATGGTAAATATTATGAAAAACACAATGATATAAAAATATAAAAGTAATAGCAAAAATAAATTAAATAATAATAAATAAAAAACACGTGGTTTAGTTCATGATCTACGTTTATATAACAAGGTCTTAAAGCTACATTTTACTTTTATTCACTTGATGAATTTACTTTTTTAGGGTTTGACCTGTTGAGTCTAAACTAAAGAAAAGAAAAACGTATACCTAGCCTCTCAAGGATAGGCTAGAGAGTTTTAAAGCGTCACAATTCATCTTGATGGAATTAACATTTGTAACTACCTAGGGATCGATAAACACTAGCCACATCTGCGCTATCACCTAAAAAAGATTAGTCAATTTGAAACTTTTCTTAAAATCATTTATAAAGTCCAGTTTCACTTAGTAACTAGGCAATGTGAAACTTAGTACTTATCTATCTCTTATAAACTACTCACTCTATATAAGTTATTTATCTCTTTTCAATATGGGATCAGGGTGTTACTATAGATGTAATTAAAAAATTACATTTATATCTTTTTGGATGGCATAGATATAAATTTTTAATAAAAAAAAATTACATCTATGCCGTTCCAAATGTAAATCAGGAAAACACAAAAATCCCTCTATATTTTAACAGATAGAATAATGAAATATAATTTAAATAACAAGTTACTTATAATGATAAAAGAGAATAATTTATGTAAGGTTGGGACACAAACTCACCTTTTTTGTGCCTATCAATGAGAAGTTGACACCTAAACTTAGAAACATATTGGTGGAATTCATGCTTGTGGGTTCCATATCCATAGATTCTACCGATATATCTTGTTACGTAAATTTTGTGCATCTTTATGTTGTGAGAAATTTATTTTTCAAAGACAAATGCTACCCAAACACTGGATCGTACCAAATCAACTAAAAAGAACCTCAATTAATTAACCTTTTGTTCTTCGAGCACCTTCTCCTTCAGATTTTTATTTTACAAAAACCACCACCGCCCAGGCAGGACCCTGGGCGGTGGCAGTAGGAAAAGCTCTTCAAGCTCATTTCTTAATGCAGCTGTTCGAGTTTCAATAGTTCCAATTGCATTCTCTACTGGCCGGGGAGAACTCAAGAACTGCAGATTTAATTTCTAAGAGCCTATTCACAAGGGCAGGGAAGGAGCCCTCAGTCTGCAAGTAGAAAGAGAAAAAATCGTCTCCCTTCCCTTCTGCTTCCCGGCCCAGTCCTCATCTTCCATTACTCGACAATAACAATTTCTTTCTCAAAATGGCAAAAAGGAACACAGGATCCTGGGCGGTGGCAGTAGGGCCCGGCCTGGGCGGTGGCGGTAGGGTCCTAGCTGGGTGGTGCCAGTGGGCTCATGGCCGGTGGTGGTTTTTGTAAAAGAAAATCTGAAGCAGAAGCTGCGTGAAAAAAAATAAAAGTTTTAATGGAGATTTTTTTTTGAATAGTGTTATATATATATATCATCTTATGTCTCTTTTTTGGTCTTATCAAAATTAGTGTACCTTTTAAAATTATCATTGAATTTATAATAGATTACGATTAAATTTTGATCCAATAGTAATTTTAAGAGTCATATTAATTTTAAAAGGACAAAAAAAAAATACAAAAATGATGCATAGCATTACTTATTTTTTTGGTTGTTTTAGTACGTTGCAGTGTGTTTTGGGAGCATTTGTACTTTTTATTCCAAACTTAGGTGTCAATCTCTCATTGGTACGCACAAAAGAGCGAATGTATGCTACAACATCATAGAAGTTATTATACACATGATAAAAAGATGTCGAGAGTCGTTGAATGCAAGATGCTGAGAGTTGAATGCAAGGTGTATATATTTTATAGAGTAAATTTTTTTTTCATATCTTTCGTTCAATTTTTGTATAATTTTAAGGGATAATTTCATCACTAGTCCTTAAAGTATGTTATAGTTACGAATCATTCTTAATGGTTTAAAAAGTTCATGAGAGACCTTTGTAGTAAGCTAAAATTACAAATAGATCCTTGAAGTCAAATTCTGTTAAAATTTTTAACAGATTTTGTTAAATGCCACATCAACGCCACATCAAATCAATAAGATGGCGACACGTGTCCATCTGAATAAAAAAAATATAAATTTATTAAAAAAAAAAGTTTACATGTCGCCATCTTATTGGTTTGATGTGTATTACATACCCCAAGGATCAGTGGTGCAATTATCTCTAACTTTAAAAACTTTTTTAAAATCAAACATTAGATATTTAGGCACCACATGTTAGAAAACAGATTCAATAATTAATAATAATAAAAAAAAATTATTAAAATTATATAAAAATTATACAAAAGTTGTACAACAACCATTTATTGACTTTATAATAAGTTGAAGCCCGAATATGCCATTTAAACAACGGTTGTGTTTAGCCCACGATGTACCTGCCTATTTGCTGAGATAGCAAATAATTTCCGCATAAAATAATTGTTTTTTATTTATTTTTTTATGAATAAGAAAATTTAATTCAACGACCATTTCTTTCTATGCTCATTTTCATAATTTTAAATCACCATAACTTAATCATTGTTCACACTAGATCTTTTATTTTAATTTTCTCGACCTCTCTCTCATTCCCTTTCTTTCCCATACCATCACCAGCCCGAAGAGAATCCGAGAGTCTACGCGAGAGATCGAGAGAGAGAGAGAGAGAGATTTTCTGACCATTAGTGGTGTGACTGGAAGCAGGGTGGTTGGACCACCGTCGTGGTGCATTGGGCTATACCTGGAGTAGCAAACCTAGCCCAGATCTTAAGAGTTTTGGTTTCTCTATTTCTTAACCCAGCTCCGATGAGTTTGGGTTTCTCTAGCTATTTCATACCTCAACTCCAACGTACCTTAGTCCAGCACCATTTTGAGTTTCTCTATTTTTGGGTTGGCCGAATATGGTTTATAGAGACATTAATTTATTTATTCATTAATTTTTGGCTCATTAAAAGCGTGTTCTCTTGAAATGGCTTGGCATTAGGAGTTTTAGAATTATAATGTGGACCGAGATAAATTGGAAAATTCAATACTTACTGCAATTGCAAACAAGAAAAAAGTATACAAAGTGAAATATGTGGCGTTTCCTTCTTTTGGCCACAGAAAGTAACCTACCAACCTATATAAATTTACTTCTTTATTAGCATATCAAGCACAACATAAAACTAATGACATAAAACATGATTTTTTTTTTGTTCGCCTATTTCATTCGAACAACGAATTATTAAATCGAAATGTTGGTGTACCTCATTATAGGATTGAAGGGCTCACTCACCCCTTAAAACATCGAGAAGACTTTTTTCTCAGTTATGAAGAGTCAAAGAAAATAACTTAAACCCAAAATTCCAAGTGAAAGTGACCCATTCTTCTTTGAACTATTGATATGAAGTGCGACTGACCCGACGTAAGGCTACGAATGATTTTAGCTTGAAGGTCATTGCCTAATTCCAAGGAGTAATAGAACTTACTTTTTATTTATTTATTTATTTATTACACTTATTACTGATAGTAACTTTTTTTTTTTCTTCTTCTTTTAAACACGATATGCACGGCAATCAGTGTAAAATATTAAATGTAAATCCAATTAAATATGAGTAATGTTAGGAACCATAATAAGAGTAATATTACTAGTTAACTATTTGATAAAATCGCAGTGTAAACCATTAAAATTACAATTTTTTTAAAATACACTTCTAAAGATGTGTTTTTTATAATTTAAATTTAAAATTATACTTTTAATCTGCAAATTCTCTTTTTTTTTTTTCTTTTTTTTTTTTTTTTGTTGTTGTTTTTAACAAGCTCCTTAAATTTTATTGCCGAGAAGAAACTCCAAAGGAAAATACACCAAGGCCAAAGCCACGTAACAAATTCAACAGCAAATAAACTAAAAACACTGCATGAAGGCTGCAAACTCTCTTGATTGTCAATTAAGGAAGAATTTGAAGATTAAAAAAGAACAAGAGAATTAAAAGCTGGTCTCTACTAAGTGACGGCAAATCCAACCATATAAGATAACGAAATTGAATGCTCTGGAAGGTTATTGGATTTAAATCATGCATAGGCATCAACCATTCTTATTTCTTGATCTGATCGAGCCATGATTCATAATTCCCCTAGCGATATTCACAACACAGAGTATAAAAGTCAAAGTCAAAACCCAGAAAAACTACTTGGCAGCCACGACCAGCCATCCTCCCATCTTTACCCTTTTGTTTTTCTCCTCATTAAACAAGGACAGCATCATCGTCCCTATACGTCGATGGGTCCCTTGTGGGCCTCACCCTCTCCCCCAAGTCAAACCCATCACTCTCGTTGAAATTTCAAACCTTCCTTCCTTCCGGCCACGTTCGATCTCTCTTGCTTTGATATTTTTATGATATGATTTACCACCCCGCCAGCTCTCTCCGAAGGCCATGTTAACCGCGGGCCTTTCGCGCTTTCGCTTTGCCTCTTTCTGCTTTCAGCAACGACGACATCATTAAAATCCGAAACACACCCACACAGTGGCGCTCGCTAGCTACCAACAGTACTGATGAGTTCCCTTTCCAGACTCGTGAAATTCAATCATGGGGTCGCTTGGCTCGTCAAGCTGCTTATTCTCTCTCAGATGTCAACGCACGCCACCGCCCAGAACGGACCGGGACTGCAGTCACAAGGGCCATTCGCCGGCATCGGTATGTTCGACAAACGTATTGTCTACGTCATGATCGTCCTCGTCAGCGTCTTGTTCGTCATCGCCGTTCTCTCTGTGTACATGCGGACCTGCACCGACCGGCGCATCCGTGGCCGCGTCGACCTCGCCATCGCTATCGGCGGAAGCAGCCGACGCTCCCGCATGGCGCGTGGCCTCGACGCGGCCACCATCAGGACATTCCCAACCTTCGTGTACTCCACCGTCAAGGGGCTCAAGATCGGTAAGGGCTCGCTCGAGTGCGCCGTGTGCTTGAACGAGTTCGAAGACGACGAAACGCTGCGTTTGCTCCCCAAGTGCAGCCACGTTTTCCACACCGATTGCATCGACGCCTGGTTGGTCTCTCACACCACGTGCCCGGTTTGTCGGGCCAACCTGGTCCCCATTCCCGGAGAGATCCAATCCACCGCCATACTAATTCTCGACCCGGATAATGACTCTGGTCAACCCGATAACAGATCCGATACCGATGGCACCCAAGCTCGGGTTGATGATAATCAGAGCCGAGACATAGAATCTCCTAGCGTGAACTTGGTGAATCATGGTCCAAGGCCCAATCAGAGCCGTCCGGTAAGGTCTCGGTCAACGGGGTTTGGACTCACCGGGATATTCCCGCGGTCACACTCAACGGGTCACTCGCTGGTTCAACCGGGCCAGAACCACGAGAGGTTTACGCTAAGGTTACCGGACGAGGTACGGAGTCGGCTTATGAACTCGAGCTTGAACCGATCGAACAGTTGCGTGGCATTTCCTCGAGTGAGGAGTTCGAGGAGGGGTTACAGGAGTGCCAGTGGGGGCAGTGGGCGTGGAAGGAACTATCTGTTCGCTCGGTCGGACCGGTGGCGACTTTCCTTTACGCCGACTTTCATCTCGCGGACCGGTTCGGTCCATTCACCGAAGCTGGAAATGGACAACGTCGTGGGGGAACGCTCGTCTGATCCGCTCCGGAGTCCGGCCTGATGGTCAAACTTAGGTGGTTGCTGGTTTGGGTTACTGGGGGCTTGACCCAAGGAGATTAGTGATTACTTGTACATTTTTTTTTTATTTTTTTTTACAAGATTTCTTTTTTATTAAATTATTTTGAACTTTTTAATCCGCGGAGAACCCGATGAAAAAGGATTATGATCTCTCAAACTATAGAGCAAAATTCTTTCAAATTATTTGCCTGAATTTAAGAGATAATTATGAAATATTACTTATAGAATTTATCTGACCAAATAAAAATTAAACTGTCCAATCACTTATTCAATCAAATAAATCTCATAAATAATTTCCCGTAATATTCTTCTTGAATTTAAAAAGATCTGACCAAAGTAGAAGACTATTAAAGATTGGGGAGTGTGCAGTAATTTGCGGTACATTACTTCATATTTGTAGAATCGTAGTTTACAAGGTGTGCAAGGGATTAAAGTAAAATGTAACACTCCATAACACATTTTCTTTAGTCTTGTCAAAGTAAAGCATTGTCTTTATTTGTTAAAATTTCTTAAAATTTTTTTTTTGGAGTGATTAGTGATATTAATTAGTTTCGACATTGTTCTGTTAATTCTTACAGAGTATAGCATAATGGGACAAAAAGTAGAATATTGACGTGGTAATTAGCATAATTTTCATGATTAGCTATGATTAAGTTTCCTTATAAGTCTATCATCAATCCCTACTTAATTTGGTTTTACCATACGTAAATTCTTCTACAAAACCCCACATACACATTGTAATACAATTCAATATATATAGTAAGACAAATGTTTGGTTTTTATTTTTTTTTTTATCTACTTTTTGTTCATCTCCATACTAGAATGAAAAATTATTGTTTTACAACCGTAGACATAACTTCCGTGACTTCCGTCTCACTTTGCCTATGTGACAATTTATTTTTATTTTTTTAAAAAAAGGATGAAACCATTTTGAGGGAAAATGGTATCTCATTTTCTTGAAAAAAAGAATAAAAAATAAATAAATTGTCATTTCTCATCTATCACTACCATCGAATATGTGAGACTACATGGAACCAATATGTGATCCCACAAATTCAAAGATGATTTTTTTTTTTTTTTTTTTTTAAAAAAAAAAAGAATAAAAAAAGGAAAGGAGGGAGGATAAAAGATGGCAAGAGATGGAAATTTATCATATCTCATATAATAATGATGTAGTCTTACTATTTATGTTCTCTATTTTTCACTCTTGGCTTCTGCTATATTTTTTGAGAAATGATCCCTACACTTATTTCTCACAACAGCCCCACAACAAGCTGACGTGGCTGATAGTATTTTATTTTTTTTTACAAAAAGAAAGAAAACAAAACAAAAAAAGTAATAAAATATTACCAGCCACATCAGCTTGTTGTGGAGTTGTTGTGAGAAATGAGTGTAGGGATCATTTCTCATATTTTTTACATTATATATATATTTATTTATTTATGTAAGTTATTATATTATATATTTATAATGTATATAACATTACTTGTTGACGCGCGTGTCAGACTTTTGTATCGAGGTTGATTGATCCAATAACTACTATACTTTGACACGATGTAGTATATACCAATTGTTTTTGTCAAAAAGTAAATGTTATATACCACGTTAATATCTCACTATATTGGTGCGACTAAATTTAGTAGCTATTGAAATGTTATTTTAACATATTTTCAAATGTTACTAAGCTACTAACATTTTTTAAGAAAATTAATAATAAAATACTTCTTAAAAAAAATAGAATATATAACATATTTTTATGAAAATTTCCTTCACTTTCATAAAGTAAAATGCTCACTTTTTTTTAGATGTGAAAGCTGATATTATTACTTAAAACAAATTAAGAAAAAAATGTAAAATTGGTCACAGTAATTGGTCTAATTTATAAATCGCTCACTATGGCATAAAAAATAATTCAGATTTACTCTCTAGAGTGAATTTCCGTCTGTAACTTAACAGATTCTGTTTCGTTGTCACGTTAGGCCCAAACAGGGATGTCATTTTTGCCTACCACATGGACTTTTGAATTATTTTTGATACAACATGGATCGATTGTAAATTAAGCCTATCACATAGACAAATTTTTCATTTTTTCTCAAAAATTTAAAACAAAAAATAAAGGCCGATTTTCGGTGTCCACACCCTGCATAAGGGATGGATATTGGATCCTATGTTTGGACTAATTCCTAATTTTTATTTTTTTTAAGGGAACCGATTCCTGATGTTTGCTTCAAGAAGAATTACACCCAAAAAAAAAAAAAAATTAAGAACATTAAAAAGTTGGGAAAAATATATATATATATAATCCTCTGAACTAGTAATGATTTTTTAAATGACAGAAATTTCCTACAAACTGGTTTGTAGGAAATTTCGTACAACCCACATATAAGATTAACATATATCCATTGGCATGTGGGAAACACATGTTGTTTTAATATAATATGTTTCTCATATGCTTTTTTAATAGCATTAATAAAAAATAAAAATAAAAACATGTGTTTATCACATATTTAAAGGACACATGTCACTCTTATATGTGAGTTGTATGAAATTTTCTTTAAACCGGTTTGTAGGAAATTTTTGCCCTTTTTAAATAGCCTTATAATGTGACAAGTGTGTTAAAGTGATACATCAAACTACTAAGGTGTGCCAAAAATATCAATTTTTTATTATATTCTTATAATACCCTTATTATCTTAAAAACTAAAATAAAAATTAATAAAATTAAAAAACTAAAAATTAAATAATTTTTTTAAAGAAGAAGAAAAAAAAAAAGATAAATGCAAAATTAGTCTCTATGGTTGACCTAAATTACAAATCGCTCCCTGTAGAATAAAAAAAATAATTCAAAAGTCTTCAGGGTAGGCCAAAATAACAATTTAGCCATTATAGTCAAATTTTGTCAAAACACTTAACGGATTCCGTTAGTGTCAACTTCAGTACCAATAAAATGATATCATGTGTCACTCTTACTAAAAAAAAATATATAAATATATTGAAAATATACATATATAAAACTAAAAAGGAAAAAAGAAAAAAAGGTTCTCTCTCTCTCTCTCTCTCTCTCTCTTTTAAAAAATAATTATTATTTTTTCTTTTTGTTTTGTTTTATAAATATATATTTATATTTTTTTAATAAGAGTAACACATGCCATCATTTTATTGATTATGACATGGCACCTAACAAAATCCACCAAGTATTTTAACGAAATTTGACTCCAGATACTAAATTATTTTTTTGGCACACCCTAGAGACATCTGAATTGACTTTAATACGACAGAGAGTGATTTGTAATTTAAGCTAACCATGGGGACTGATTTTTCATTTCTCCCTATTTTAATATATTTATAATTTTTTTTTATTAAGAGTGAAAATGTTATTATTTTATTAGTGCTGATGTAGACCATAAGAGAATCTGTCAAGTGTTTTGACGGAATTTGACTACAGTGATTAAATTGCTATTTTTGGCCTATTTTGAGGACCTATGAATTATTTTTTATACTGTAGGGGGCAATTTGTAATTTAGGCCAACTACAAGGACTAATTTTGCATTTATCCTCAAATTTTTATTTTTATTTTTTGAAAAAATGATATTTAATCCTTAAGTTTTCATCTGATTTGAATTTAGTCTTTGGGTTTTCAATTTTAAGAATAAGGTCCTTAAATTTTACTTAAGTTTTAAATTAGTCAATTTATCATTTTACTGTCAAAGTTAACAATTTTCTAATTGTCGTGAAAAAGAAAGTTTGTGTTTTTGGAGCTCGAGTCTTTTGTTTTGTTTTTGTTTTTGTTTTTGATTTGATTTGGTTTTTTTTTTTTTTTTTTTTAATGATTTGACGCTTAACGATATAACATTGATATTAGGTGTTGATATGAACGCTAGTGTGTCAATTGAAATACACGTAACATATAACAAACCATTCATTTTGACGGAAAAGTGATAGAAGGAACTACTTAAAATCTGATCAAAACTTAAATGACCATATTCTTGAAATTAGAAACCAAATAACTAAATTCAAATAAGATAAAAATCTATGGGCTAAAAATAATTTTTTTTTTTCAAAAAATAGTTTAGTTTTTTTGTTTTAGTTTTTAAGAAAATAAGGGTATTAGAAATGAGATGTGTTATTTGTACACATACTTACATTCGGTGTAAGACTTATGCATGTGAAATAAATTTCACATCAAATGTGAGCGCATGTACAAATATAATTAACTTTAAAAATAAAATAAAAAATTATATTTCTAACGCACTTTAATAGTTTGATGTATTACTTTTAATACGCGTACGAGACATTAGAAAAACGAAGTGTTTAGTTCATTAGACTTTTTTATATTTTTTTATAAAAAGTTTTTCGACTTTTGCTTAAACTTAGGAGGAGAACTTGTCGTGCACGCCAGATACCAGTACTTCATTTCTTGGCCCACTGCCTTTACCGGCAGACAGGCACCGGCCACCACGCGCACATGAATGGAATGGAAATAGGTTCAGTTTTTGTCGAAGATTTTTTTGTTTTGCCTAGAGATTTTCGTTGATTTTTTTTTTTTTTTAGCCAGCCTGCAAGGATGGGCTCCCCGCTCCTGCATCGAGTAGACCCACACGGGTTATCTTTCTCAAAGGGGCCGGCAGAGGGGTGCAAACAAATGACATTGTTTTTAACTTTCATAGTAGAATACTGGAATGTTTACCCCACCAAATGTGTAAATTAATTATGTCAATGGATTCACAGTAAATCTTCAAGAAAGACCTCCTGTCACTAGTTGGGGCATTAGCATTCTGACAGGAAAGCCCGGTACACCCAAGTTTAACTCGATTGAAATTTGAAAATAAATAGACTCCTAATTTAAATGTGTGTGTGATCAATTTGTGTAACAAGATATCTAAATGCCGAATCAAAAGAAGAAACATATTTTGTTAATGAAGTGGAAACTCAATTAAAAGAAACATATTCAGAAGACAAAACTAGTTACAAGGCAGTAATACTCACATAACCCGATGCAGTAGTCGTACCTCTAACTCTGACACGTACATATACGTGAACGCCTCCCAACCAGGTTTCCTACCTGAAGGGGTCTTCAATGGATTCCTTTAGCTTAGGACTTATCCCTAAGCTAAACTTCAAACAATCAAATTACACAAAGAAAAACTCTTAGAGAGCTAACAAATCTCACAATTTTTTCCTAAACACCCTCTCTAAGTACAATGAAATTTAGTACCAAATTCATTGAATAATACAAGCCTAGAGATCTCTATTTATAGGCTTTAGAAGACCAAATACAATTCTGATTTGGAGTTTTGTGGGCGACATCTGGACCTAGATAGTGGACGTTCGGACGGCAAGCAGCGACTGACTTATATTATGCGCTTCATGCGTTTCTTCATTAAACTTCAGTCTCCGCGTCCGGACGTTGTTGCCCTAATGTCCAGACAGTTGCATGCTATCTTCACCAACCGTGTTTGCTGAGCTGTTCAGAATATTCTTGAACACTGATGGGCGTCATGACATTTCTTTGAGCAGTCCAGACGGTCAACTGGGGAACCGACTTTGCTAAGCTGTAAACTGCGTAGAATCTTCCTGGACTCCGAAAATTGTCTTATAGATGCTTGTGACACTGATATTGCCATATTAACGCTCTTTCCAAGTTTGAGAATTAAACTATGAATATTCTGGAAGACTCTGGATAATTACGACATTCTTGTTACAGTAGTACACTGATATGGTAGTAATTTTGTCAACAGAATGTAGCCAATAAACCTAACAAACTCCCCATTTAGCCATTCTGGGACAAAATTCACTTGACAGGTTAAAAATACAATCCTAGTCCAAAAATTAAAAATACTCTCCATTTTTGTCTCAAAAGGACAAAAGATAAACAGAGTATTAAAAACCACATATAAACAGTATTAATATTCAACAAAATAAGAATAAAAGTAAACAGTAGGAAAGTAGCCCAAATAATCAAGTTGTAATTCAAAACAACTAAAAGGAGGAAAGAAAATCCTCAAGGCACCAAATCTCACTGGTCCTCTGGCATCAAGTGACGAAGAGTGTTCCGCACATTGATATGAATTTGAGCCACTTCAGCTTTTAGCTCCTGAAGCTGAGAATCCATAAACTGAAAACCTTCAGTCACTTGAGTTTGCAAAGTCTGAAACTGATTATCTGCAGATTGAAATTCTCTAGTCAGCTGGTCTGTAAGATGAATGAGAAGAGTCACCACTGAACCTCTACCTATTGCAGATCTGAAGAAAGATGCTACGGAAGGCTCTGCATGAGCTGGAGGAATAAGCTCATCTAAATCCTGAGACCTTTGGAATTTAAGCATATGACTTCAACAATAGTTTGTTTTTCAAAGAATCCATCTGTCGGCTATTGTGCTGGGAACCTCTGGATGACATATTTATGAAAAAATTTAAATAGAAATATTTCCAAAAAATACCACTACAAAGAAGATTAGATCTTGTTAGTTCCAAAACAATTGTGGTATTATGACGGCTGTCAATTGGATGCCAAAAAATACAAAAGCAAATATAGCAATCCAAATGGCACAGATATATCAATATCAACTCAACACATATACAAAATATGATTTTCATGCACAATATCTTAAGAAAATATTCCAGTTAATAAATATTCCATTATTCTAAAAAGCATAATAACTTAAAAGAACAAAGGAAAACAAAGAGAATATAATGGAATGAGAAGAGATGTGCATAGAATGCCAAAATCTCAGGAGAAAGTCACAAGAAAACGCACACAACATGACATGATAAATCAAGGAAAAAATGCAGTTGCGTGCTGCTGGCCGAGAAAGTAATGGGCTTGAGTCCAAACGTGTTACTCACTTGTCTCGACGGTACACTGCAGATTATCAATCGACAGAGTCGCACACGTCCGGACGTTTCACACTGGAAGCTGAAACCAAAGGAAAATTTGCAAAAAAGTAATTTTTTCTAAAGTTAGCTTCAGATCGCGCATGTATGCGTGAATTTCCCTGCATATAGAAATTTTAAAAAAATAACTTAATTCATGCTATGCGTGTGTGTATGTGTGAAAGCTTTCTCAATAAGGTATGATGTTCGTTGATATGATTTAGAACAACTGAATTTTCTAAACGACAGATAAATATTCAATATTAGGTCATTCAAAAGTCAAACCTTGTCTTATTAGAGCCTAGTCACCTTCATTTGATAAACTCTGCCTAAGAAGCAGCATTTTTTTTTTTTTTTTTTTTCACTTAGTCCATTAGTGACCATCTATTTCTGCAATGAATTGGTCACTGACTGTTTTGATAAGGACAAGTTCAAGAATATATTTTAAGCACATTCAGCTTTGAATCCCCTAATTTTTTGTTTTTAATGCTTTATTTATTGCTTGTGCTGCAATCTAGAGAGAATGCCAGAATTTATAGATTTTAGGTTCAACTAGCGAGTTGGTCAATTTGACCATCTTAGCAAAAAAAAAAAAATCTCTCTCATCAGAATTGTCAGAAGCTAAAAATTAGAGAGAAAAAAATGTACCTTAGGGGAGCTTTGGATAGTGCACAATTTTTCATCACATGAGAAAATCAACTATCTAGCATTAAGATGCAATATGAAAACTTAGCAGATATCAGACATAAACTCTCATTCATATATAAGCATATTCAATCAATGCACAATGAATTGAGATATCTGGCAAAAATACATACGATATCTGAAAGCTATCAAAAGAAAAACAACAAAATTCTGCATCTTCTCCCTCATTTTTAAATTTTTTTTTTTTTTTTTTTTTTTTTTTTTTTTTTTTTTTATGTTGAAAAAAAATAAGACTGAAAAACAACAAAGACATGCTATGAGAAAAAGAAACAATATCTAGTCCTAACATGTGAGGTAAGATCAAACTTGTCTTCAGGAAGAGAGGTTTGGAATTACCAAGACAGAAAAATAGTGACGTGCTTTCTTTGTCATCCCCATAAAGTACCTGCATAAATTTTCTCAAGACAACAAGAGAAAATATGGGGATATAAAATATATGGTTCCACAAACAGAATGCAAAGCAAAAACAAGATATGTCAAGATAATCAATGCAATGTAAACGTACATGACATGCATTAGGTTTGGAACCAAAATCCAAGGCATGGTGAGACCTCACCAAGTAGGTGAGTCTATTGCCCCTCAAGGGGTGAACAGTTTCATCCTTCTTTACCTGTGAGGCAGGGTTGTGAGCCTTGTCCAATTTGTCCAATCTGACTAGGACATTCTTCATCATGCTGACAAGCCCTTCATAGATCTAATGTTCCTTGGGCTTATGTAGCTTCAACTTGAAGCATTCGGCCTTGGTGTGGCCAGTCTTGCCATAGTGATGGCATAAGGGAGAACCCCTTTTTGGGAATCGCCACTTTTACCAAGATGCATGATAAGGCATGGATGGTTTACAGCTAGACTTACCTATCTTTGGCTCTTGCTTCTTGATCCGAGGCTTCTGATTTCGGATCTGAGGACAGTGTGGCTTGATGTGCCCAGAGACACCACAATGATGGCAGGTAGGCTGATTTCGTTTGCTAGAATGTTTCTTAACAGGCTCTACAAATTTAATGTTAGCATTCTTACAAATAACAAAGTCCCTATCTCTTTGAAATATATGTCTCCTATGGGGTGGGACATATTTATCTGAAGAGGGTTTCTCAACATTGCCCTTTTTGGGAGCATCCTGTTTATTCCAAGGTTTGTGGGATTTCAAAAGATAACATTTTGGTCTAATATGACCAACCTTCCAACAATAATGACAAGTAGGAACAAACTTACCTTGTGTTCTTGATTCCTTGGATTTAGGCTTCACACAGTCATTTAAGCAAGAATTTTCAGAATTATCTAAACAAGCTGTATCTACTAACACAAGCTTAACAACAAGAGAATTTATTTCAGAATCAGAAGCATGTGAAGTAGAAGCACCCAAATAATTAACAATTATGCCAGGCTTGTTAGAATTATTTGTATGAATACAAAGCATGCTTTTTAAATTATCAGTAAAGAATTTTTTTCAAGAGATCTTCAGATTCTTTTAATTTATTCTCAAGTGTCTCAATAGTGTTAAACAACATGGTATTCTCAGATTTCAAAGAGTCAATTAAAGCATGTGATTCATACAATTGAATGATTAAAGACTTTTTTTCTCGCTTAACCTTTTTGAGCTCTTTATTGGAATTTTTAGAATTTTTACTCAATTTAACAAAATCCTCAAAGAGCTCATTATTAGAATTCTCTTCATATAGATGAGGAGAATTCATGATAAAAGGAGTCAACAAAAATATGGATCACACTTAGGAAATTAATCTAAACACAAGTGTACCTGTTTTGATACCAATTGAAAATAAATAGACTCCTAATTTAAATGTGTGTGTGTCATCAATTTCTATAACAAAATATCTAAATGCTGAATTAAAAGAAGACATATATTTTATTAACGAAGTGGAAACTTAATTAAGAGAAAAACCACTTCAGGGCAGTCAAACCCAAGAAATCTACTATTCAGAAGACAAAGCTAGTTACAAAGCAGTAATACTCACATCCCGATGCAGTAGTCGTATCTCTAACTCTGACACGTACCTATACGTGAACACGTCTCAACCAGGTCTCCTACTTGAAGGGGTCTTCAATGGACTCGTTTAGCTTAGGGCTCCTCCCTAAGCTAGACTTCAAACGATCAAATCATACAAAGAAAAACTCTTAGAGAGCTAACAAATCTCACAATTTCTGCTTAAACACTCTATCTAAGCACAATAGAATTTAGTACCGAATTCACTGAATAATACAACCCTAGAGACCTCTATTTATAGGCTTTAGAAGACCTAATATAATTCTGATTCGGAGTTCTTTGGGCTACATCTGGACCTAAACAGTGGACGTCTGGACAGTAAGCAGCAACTAACTTCTATTACGCGCTTCACACGTTTCTTCATTAAACTTCAGTTTTCGCGTCCGAACGTTGTTGCCCTAGCGTCCGGACGGTTGCATGTTGTCTTCACCAACCGTGTCTGCTGAGATATTTAGAATCTTCTCAAACACTGATGGGCGTCCGAACGTTTCTTTGGGCCGTCCGGAAGGTCAATTGGGGAACTGACTTTGCTAAGCTGTAAACTGCGCAGAATCTTCCTGGACTCCGAAAATTGCCTTCTAGATGCTTGTGACATTGATATTGCCATATTAAGGCTCTTTCCAAGTTAAAGAATTAAATTCTAAATATTCTGGAAGACTCTGGATAATTACAGCATCCCTGTTACATCAGTACGCTGATATGGTAGTAATTTTGTCAACGGAATGTAGCCAATAAAACTAACAAAATTCACACTAATTATTTGCTCGTATTGTTGAGACCCTATATATGACCTATTTGTTTGGATAAGTGCCTAGATGAATGGTAATTGTTGTGAATCATTATCCGGTTCCTTTTTTTGGGCGTAAAATATTTTTTTTGTGTTTTTTGATATTTGGTGCAATCGAAAAATGATAGTCAACAAAAATAATTTTCAGTTTGACCCAAAAAGCATCTTCAATTTTTGAAAAATGATTTACAATTTTTAAATTTAAACTTTTTATTCTTGTTCACACATTTGTGGAAATTTGCCACCGCCAGCCATTGGAGTTTGTTTGCAGTTTGAATCTATCACCGAAGGTCCCCAAATTTTTGAGATTCGGTCTTCGGAATCCAACGACAATGGTTGGATCCGGCCACTGTGCCAGATTCTGGCGATACTGAGGGGAATCCGGCAGCACTGTTCAGATTCCAGCCATTATTGTCGGAATCCAGCCACTGTGCCAGATTCCCGTAACTACTGTGCTAGATTCCCATAACTGTCACCAGAATCCAGCCAATGGTTGGAATCTGGCTAGTGCTACTGAAATTCGGCCTGCCAGATTCTGGCAAAACTGGTCAGCCATGTCGGAACTTAGCCAGCACCTTGTTGGAATCGGGCGGCCAGTTTGAGGCGAAACTTGCTGGAATCTGGCTAGTACCTCTGGATTCATGCCACCATCGCCGGAATCTCGTTGCCGGTTGTTTTTCAATATTTGAGATTTTTTTTTTTTTTTTGTATGAGCCAAACATTGAAATTTTTTTTTTTAGAAATTTGTTGAAAATATTTTCTGACGAAAAACATTTTATGTCAAAACGAACAGAACATTAGTGCACTTGACTTTTCTCTCTCCTCTTTCTATTTAAAATGTCTGTTGGCTTGCTCTTGTACCCAAATGACTTGGACTTTTCTACATATACGCGCATTTGACTCAGGCTAATACCAAAGCCCGTGTAGCCCATTGAGAACCCAGAAAATCAGAGTGTAATGAAAACTAAAAAGAATATTAGGGTTACAAAAACAAGTTATGCATCAACATAAAAACATGAAATTCAAAAAATTAAAAAATGATTTCTTGTCATAATGATTAGATGTTATTTCGAACAGAAAAAGCAAATCATCAAGTCTGTTGTTCGGTATTTGGTGCTTCAATGTAGGCCACAAATGGGAGGCATTTTATGAATGATTTTTTTTTTTTTTTTTTCAAACCACCCCAATTTTCTTTTCTTTTCTTTTTTTTTTTTTTCTTTTTCTTTTCTTTTTTTTTTTTTTTTTTTTTTTTTTTTTTTTTTTTTACAATTTTTGATTAAATTTTTGTTTTCAAACTTAGTTTTACTGTTCCCAATTATATTCAATTCAATTCACATTCCCAAACATCTTTTCTCAATTTTGTTTCAGATTCTCTAAATCATTCAAACATAATTTCAAAAAACAAATTTTTTCGGTATTCACAATTTTGAATATAGTAAAATATAAAACAAATATATTGCACACCTAAACGAGCCAGAAGCTTCTATAATGGTTTCCTTTAAAAGCCCAGACGTAAAAACTATTTATGTTGTTAAATTTCAAAGTGTCTTTCTATAATCTACAGTTATTAATTTTCTTCTTTTTGTTTTGAGTGATAAATTGAGGAACTTATGCAATTTTGAATGTGGGGGGCTCATTTGTACATGATGGATGGCACATGTCATTCTCTCATTTTTTTTTAGCATTTCCGCTTTACCACCTTCTATCTTGGCCATCTAACCATCACTACCCTCAGTCAACCTCTTCATATTTCAATACAACCTTACACCTTTCCATGAAACAACCATTAATCTGAAGTCTATCTTAGGGGTTGGCCCTAAGGTAAATGATTCCATTGAAGACTCCTTCAGGTAGGAGACCTGGTTGGGAGGCGTTTGTATTAGGCTATACGTTAGAGTGCAAGGTACGACCACTACATTAGGGGTATGTGAGTGCTACTATCTTGTAACTAGTCTTGTCTTCTGAATAGTAGATATCTTAGGCTTGGCTGCCCCGGAGTGGTTTTTCTTATCTTGAGTTTCCACTTCGTTAACAAAAATCTTGTGTTATTTTATTTCCACATTATTTTATTAACACATTGTGCAACACACACTTGCTATTTATTAGAAGTCAATTTTTATTTTTCAAATGGGTATTCTATAGACCATCAAACGATCAACACGATTGTCGATCAATCGATGTCGACCAATCAATGATTCCATCGAGCATTCAATGTTTGAAAAAAATGCATGTTTTGCCTAAAAAGTAGGCTTAAGTGTATTTCAAGCTTAGATAGAGACTAATAATAGACCATTTCACATATTTCGAGGTTGGAGAGTACCATGAGGGTTACCCGAAATTCCCTACGACCAAGGTAAGTAAAACTCACAAGAATACTCGTTATTAAGATTCTTTATAGTATGATTACTTTATGTATCAAATGTGCATACTTATTACTCACGTAAAATACATTTTAGAATTATATGAACTTTATTTTTGTGTAAACAGGTGATGAATAAAAGAATTTTGCATCGTGTGAGTTTTAAAAATGCATACATGTAAAAAAATGATCAATTGCATTGTATGACCTGATACTACATGTATGGATGTCGACCATGGGCTTACTACCATACGGGTTGACCTTCAGGTCTAAAGATTTATGTTTATTATTTGGCCTTAGATCTAATGGCTTTATAGGTGACCCACACAATCATATACAAGTGGTTGTCACATTGACGACATCATTAGTATTGTGGATCAGCAGAGGTTTAAATTCGTAGGACAACTAGCGATGATGATATACGTGTTTTATTGGGGCATCAGTGTTGTACTATAGGTCTCTCTGAACTATGCCAACCCTAGCAAGAAAGGGTTAAGGACTAGGGTAGATCGTATAGAGTTAAACTATGACTTGTTCACTCTAATTATCGTATACTATAACTATAATGTATCATCAAGATATACTTGTCGTTTAAGAAAGGAACTCATTTTATATAGCTGCCTGTGATTTATAAATCCATTACTAAACAATTGATTTCACTATATGATAACATGTTTTCCCTGTTTATTCCTACTTATTAAGTTGTGGACATACACTTCGATCTGCTTGCCACCTGTAAAACATTCATGTTTTATAGCAGTGGATCCTATAAAAGATAGATATTGGGAATCGGGACAGGAAAATGACATTGGACATGTCACGCCCCCGATCTAGGGCATTACATGACAACCTCTCTAGATTGATCTTCGAGGAGTTAGATCCATTCTTTAGTGAGGACATGTGTCATGATTTTGATGACCTCATTCATGATACATTTTTGGGGTTTCTTTAGGGTTACTATTATTTGTATTTTAATCCTATGATCGATCGATAGTCCCAATTATCTTTTGCTTATATCAATGTTTAGGCTTGATTTGTAATATTTGGGAGCTTTAGATCTCTAGTATTTTAAATTTGACTTGATGATTGGTCTTAAACCGAAATACTAGATGATTATGCTTAAGTTAAGTTATGCTATGTATGATACTTTTAGTATACTCCAGTTGTTATTAATTTATGGAATCGTAGAATTTTTTATCTTTTAAGTGATAAAGTCTTCTACTATAAACTCTCTGATGAGGGTTTTGAGATCCCTTGGTCTTATTTCTAAGTAAATAAGATGGAGAGGCATAAAATGGAGTTAATTACTAGTTAATTAATTCCTCGACCGTTACAATTCTAGTCTCAACATTGGGGAGAAGATTCCTGACAATGGTCGGCCACCCCTTTTTGGCCAAGGGGTGGCTTAAGCCACCCCATATGGCTAGCCAGGAGGTAGCTCGGCCACCCTTAACTTGCAACATGAATTAGTTTGACCACTCTTGTTTGGTTTGGGGGTGGTTTCAGCCACCCCATATTGGCCATTCTGTGGGTGGTTGAACCACCACCATGGTCCTTGGGGGTGGTTCGGCCACCCACAAGGCCTTTGGGGTGGTTTGGCCACCCCCAATGGCCAATCTTCTAAAGTTTTCTTTTTCCTTGGCATTTTTGGGGTCAATAGGGTGGTTTAACCAATTCCAAAAGGCAAAAGGAAAAAACAAATGGAGGGTTGGCCGAACCATCCCCAAGGGCAATAAGGATGGTTCGACCACCAAACTGCCCAGTATGGGTGGCCGAAACCACCCCAAGGGCCTAACGTTGGTGGCCGAACCACTCCTTGGCAAAATTAGGTAATTTTTTTTTTAATTTTTAATTTTCAGCATCTAATGTGGCATAAATACCACAAGTATCACTTGTGACATAGTGACTTCTCATAAGATATGCTGAGTTGTCTCCCATATGTGACATACAGGACATGTTTCTTGATTTGATGTGATGTGACGTGGATCTGCGTAAAAAAATTGACGAAACTTGGACAGAAGTACCAAGTGGGTATTTCGATTAATGATAGGTAACACCTATGATGCTTTTTGAAACCAAGGTCACCGTTTGGTAATGATCCTTACCACAGGTATCAAAAAGGCATTTATCTTTTATGTAAAATGTCTCTATTTTGATGGGTAGTAGTGAGTGTTTGGTGAGGTTAAGTGGAGAGGGCTCATGTGTATTACCCATATCATTGGTTTTGTTTTGATGGGTAATTTGTGGTTAACTTTGGGCTTGCATGTTTGTGTTTGTTGGGTATGATATTTTGCAGGTACTATGTCTGCTCCACCTCCCAAAAATGTGAAGACAAAAGGTAAAAGCCCAAAAAAGGGCAAGGGTTGAACAACAAGTTGCTGAGAAGCAAGCGGCACTGGCACCAGCCAAGAAGCCTGTCGAGGCACCTACTGTTATAGTTGGGTTTAAGAATCGCTTCTTCAACGTCGAAGACGTCCGGACGTCAGGGCAACACCTTCCGGATGCTAGGTCAAGCTTCTCCAATTTCTACTTGGAGTTGGATTTCATGTTCAGACACGGATCGGGAAATAGCAACCGTCCGGATGGAAGGGCAACACCGTCCATACACTTTTCAGGTTTCCAGGAAGATTTCTGCACACGTCTCAGTGTTTTTATCAAAACTCTCTGCTCGAGTATCGGATTGAGACGAAATTGGTGTCGTTTGAAAGATAAGAAAAAATTCTACAACTTAAATGTCTGGAAAGCCAATAGAAATGTCCAGAAGGCCCACCGTCCGGATGGAAAGCCAATAGAAATGTCTGGCCTCCAGAATTGCACTGTTTCTGAAAGGCAATCATAGAAGACCGTCCGGACGAGGCTAACTTCCGTCCGGACAGTCCACAGCCAGAGTCCAATTTTGAACAGATTTAGGGTTTCTTTAAGCCTATAAATAGAGGGCTCTAGGCTTGTAAATCGTATGAATTCAGTATCGAATTTCATAGTGCTTTGAGAGGGTGTTTAGGGAGAATTGAAGATCTGCTAGCTCTCAAGCCGTTGTTGGTGTGTGCTTGTTGTTCATGTAAAGTCTATCTTAGGGTCTGCCCTAAGGTAAAGGAATCCATAAAAAACCCCTTCAGGTGGAAGATCTGGTTCGGAAGCGTTCATGATAAGCTTCGTGTCAAAGTTAAAGGTATGACTACTGCATAAGGGTATGTGAGTACGAGTGTCTTGTAACTAGCTTTGGTTTTAGATAGTGGAGTTCCTGGCTTTGGCTGCCCTGGAGTGGTTTTTTTCTTCACAGAGTTTCCACTTCGTAACATATATCTTGTCTTCTTTAAATTCCGCATTTAAGATATTTTGTTGCACACAAACACACACTTGGTTAAATTAGAAATCAATATTTATTTTCAATTGGTATCAGAGCTTGATATACTTTGTTTAAGATCTATTTCTTGAGTGTAATCTTTTTTACTTCAATTTTTTGTCTATAATGTCTCAATCTCTTCATTGCATTCCGGCCTTTGATGGCACGAATTATGGGCATTGGAAAGCTCGTATGTGCTTTTTTAAAAATCTATTGATGTTTGGAAAATTGTAGAAACTGGTTGGATTAAACCAGAGGCTACAACTGCCAAACTATTTGTTGCTCAAAATAGTGCACGACTTTCCAATGATAAAGCCCTCCATGCTCTATGTCAAGCACTTTCCCCATCTGAATTCACAAGAATTTCAAATTGTGAATCCGCTAAAGAAGCATGGAAAATCTTAGAAACAACATATGAGGGCACCAAACTTGTTAAATTTGCCAAGCTCCAAATGTTGATTTCTAGATTTGAAGAAATTAAAATGTTAGAGAATGAGACATTCGGTGAGTTTTACACCAGGACCAACGACTTGAGAAACTCGATGGTGAGTCTCGGGAATAAGGTCTCTGATGCAAAACTCATCAAAAAGATTCTAAGGTCTTTGCTAGAGCGTTTCAGGATTAAAGTGACTTCCATTGAAGAAAGCAAGGACTTAGACTCTATGAAGATTGAAGAGTTGGTGGGATCTCTTCAAACTTATGAGTATTCCCTACCCCCAATCAAGAAGGCAAAGGGGAAGACTCGGACAATGAAGAAGAATTGGCCCTGATCGCCAACAAGATCAATAAATTGATGAACACTGATAAATTCATCGAAGGATTGAGGGAAACTCCTAGTGAAGCCGAGCCAGCAGAAGATCCAAGAGGTCAGAAATGTTGTGAGTGCTCCGATTTTGGGCACATGAGAACTGAATGTGCAAATCTTAAGCAGGCTAAGGGGAAGGCCTACATTGCAACTCTCAGCAATGAGTCTGAGAAAGAAGAAAAATCTTCTGAGAAGTGTCTAACACGTGTGACGCCAGGTGAAAACCAGGACGATCTTTACTACTCTGAGCATGGTGACGAAGAACTAAAAGAGGAATATTGTGTCATGTACATTGAACTCATGAAGCTGAGAGAGTCAATCAGAAGAAGGTGATAAAGCTGAACACGATGAAGACAGAAAGAGACACATTACTTCAAAAGATCACGGACTTGGAAGATAAACCGATGGATGCACAATTACAGTTGGAAAAGTTCTTAGACAACAAGATAGCTCAGATGCTGACAGGTCAGAAGTGCTCATCTGACAAAATTGGTCTTGGGTATGTAGCTACTGATTCCTCCAACATTGCTTCTACTTCTAGAACTGTGTTTTTGAAGCCCTCAGGTTCAGAGCCTCAGAATGACAAAGGTAAGGCTATTGTGATTTCTTGTGAGAATGATAATACTACTCTTGCGAAGTCTAAGCATTCTATAGAGAGAAGCCTACCTACATGCCATCATTGTGGGATAGTGGGACATACCAAATTGTGGTCAGTTAAAATTCCAAGAACTTGGAATAAAAAGAATGCTCCTAAGAAGGAAAAAGATGTTGAAGAACATTCCAAGACAAAATATGTTCCTTCACATAGGAGACAATTCATTCAGAAGTTTGTCCCTATTTGCCATCACTGCGGGTTAAGCGGTCACATTCAACCCAAGTACCCCCACGTACTTGTTCAGAGGACCAAAGTGAAGAAGGAGTTGTCAAAGAAAGATTCTGCTAGCACTAGACCTCCTAAGAAGCATCAGGCTCAGAGGAAATTATCAAGGTATGCTCCACCAGTGCACAAAACTCCCACATGTCACCAATGTAGAGTTAATAGTCATGTCAGACCCAGGGGTCCTCAGCCTCAGAAATACCCACCTAGAAAGTTTGGACCTCATGCAAGATATCATGCTCCAAGGCATCAGCGACAACTGCAAAGGTTTGTTTCTGTAAAACAGGCCTGGTTGCCAAAGAAGAACAAATCTCAGCATCATGAGGAAAAGCCGCAGAAGCCTAAAAAGGATCCATCCTATGAAGAATTGCCCATTGCTGGCAGCTTTATGCGAAGCTTGATCAGATATATGGATCTGCAACCAAAGGATGGAAGACAGGATAGGGACACTCACTTCCCTAGGGGGAGCAGACCCACCTAGTAGGTGAGGTCACACATGCCTAGGAATGAGGTTCCTAAATCCTAGTGCATGTTAGGTACACTTGCATTGCATCTTTTATATTGTCATATCTTGTGCATGCTATGGAACCATTTTCTTATCCCTATATAGTTTCTCTTGTTGTCTTGAGAAATTTCTGCAGGTATTTCATAGGGATGAAAGACAAAGCATGTCGGGTAACTGCTTTTCTGTCTTGGTACAGGTAAACCTCTCTCCCTGAGGTTAGGTTTGTCCTTACCCTACATGCTTGGACTTATTGTCTTTTCTTTTCCTTTTATGTATGTTGATTTGTTTTTAATAAAAAAAGAAGAAAGAAAAAGGGATTTGATGCAAGGTTTCTTCGAAAGTTTTCAGCTATCTCATGTATATTTATCTGTTTTGATAGTTCTCTGTGCCTTGATAGAATATACATTCATATGGTTAAGATTCTAAATCTGATATGTGTTGAGTTTTCCTGTTGCATCTTTACTAGATAGTTGTTTTTCTCATGCGATGAAAAATGTGTACTATCCAAGGCTCCCCTAAGGTATATTTTTTTTCCTCTCTGACTTTTTGCTTCTGGAAACTCTAAATGAGAGAGATTTTTTTTTTTTCTAAGATGGTCAAATTGACCAACTCGCTAGTTTAACCTAGAACCCATAAATTATGGCATTCTTTCTAGGTTGTAGCACCAAGTAATAAAAATCATTCAAATTTGAATAAATATGGATAAATAAAAAGATCCACTGCTTTTGTGCTATAAATCTGTTCTTGAACTTGTCCCTATAGAAACAGTCAGTGACCAAATCATTGCGAAAATAGACAGTCACTAAGGACGAAGTAAAAGAAAAGTGTTGTAGCTTAGGGGGAGTGTATCAGATGAGGGTGGTTAGGCCCTAGTAAAATAAGGTTTGACCTTTGACTGATCTAACATGATTTTCTCTCTTATTTAGAAAATCCGGGTGATTTAAGTCATATCAGTGAACTTCAAATCTTATTGAGAAAGTCTTCACACACACACGCATTGTGAAAATTGAAATAGACTTCTAAAAGTAAAGTGTGTGCACAAGTGTCAACAAAAATTATGCACATCGGAAAATAAAAGACACACAGATTTTTGTTGACGAAGTGGAAACTCAATCAAGAGAAAAACCACTCCGGGGAAGCCAAACCCAGGAATTCCACTATTCAGAAGACAAAGTTAGATACAAGATAGTAACACTCACATTAACCCGATGCAGTGGTCGTACCTTGCTCTCTGACGTGTCACCTAACACGAACACTTTCCAACCAGGTCTCCTACCTGAAGGGGTCTTCAATGGAATCCTTTACCTTAGGGCCAACCCCTAAGATTGACTTCAGATGTAGCGCAGCACACTTGTAACGGCTTCAGAGGGATCTTGAACTTCTCTGAGCTTTTGTGGAATTCAATATCGAATTCTTGCAGTTCTCAATGCCCAGGGGCCTCTATTTATAGGCTGAGGTGCAGAATGGGCGACTGCTGTAATATTTATGGACACCGTCCGGACGGTGAACCTGGGCCGTCCGAACGGACAACTGTGCGACAGGATTTTTCAAAAATTTCGCTGAAAATCTTCCCTGTTTAAGAGCCGCGTCCGGACGGTGAGACACTGATGTCCGGACGGTCGCACGTCCGCTGCAAGTAATTTCCATATAAGGGTTCGCGTGTCTGAACCAAGGGGGATGAACATCTGGACGGTAATTCTTCAACACGCAATTTCCATATTTGCTATGCGTGCGTCTGGACCATGAGAGGTAGACGTCCGGACGGTTGAAGTCAAATCGGCAATTTCCATATTAGAAGCACGCGCGTCCGGACCAAGGCTGACTGACGTCCGAACGGTGATATTTAAATTGCGATTCTAGCCTTATTTATGAGCGCGTCCGGACGGGAGACCACATCGTCTGGACGGTGTATCAATCTTCCCATATTCTAAACTTGGAAAGAATCACTGTTGGGCGTCAGGACGGGTTGCTAAGATGTCCGGACGAATGCTAGCTGGAACAGAAGCTTCTCGATACAGTGGAGGGTCTGGACGGAAGGACACGTCATCCGGACGGATGATGCTGGTCTGTCTAGTGTTCGAACGGGAAAGACACGTCATCCGGACGGATGGAATAGTGGACAGATGGGCGTTCGGACGGGATGACACATCGTCCAGACGGCTGACAGGGAATCTGAAATCTTCTATCTTTTTCGCAGTGCAGAGTCTTCTGAAAATGCTCTGACAAGTGGAATCCTTTTTTACAGCATCTTTACACATAAGTGATTTTGTCCAAACACAGAATGAGGCCAAAATACTAACAAACTCCCCCTTTGGCCATTCTAGGACAAAAATACTTGACCGGTTTCGAAATATATTCCCGATCCAAACAAAAATTACTCCCTCTTTTTGTCACAAAGGGACAAAGGGTAAAACAGAGTAATAGAAATCAACTGTAATAGAAATTACTCCCCCTAACGGTCTCAGAAGGACCCAGGAAACAGAGTAATATTAGTTTAAGTGTTTAACAAAATAACAAAAAAAGGTCTCAAAATAACACAAACAAAAAGAGACAATAAAACAAAGGGAAACTCAAACATCCTCTGGCATGGGTATAGTCGGAGCTGCAGCATCCTCATCATCACTGCTGTCCAGATGATGGACTCGAAGGCACTCCTGAAGGTCCAAATGGGTCTACTCCACCCGTTTGTTGATAGACCGCACTTCTAGCTGCAAGGAGGAGATGGACTATTGCATGATGGTCATCCCTTCCTGAATGGCGGCTAAGGCTTCCATGATCTGAGAAGAATTCGCCTCTGGCTCAGATGGTGGGACGGTATGAGAGGAGGAAGCCACGTCTGGAAAAGTGACATGCATAGCAACAGGCATGTCATCATCAGAATCATCTCGACACAGCTGAGCATTCGACTTCATCAATGTCTGTTTGCTGAAGGGCATCTGGATCTTCATCCTAGGCTCTCCATTAACATTGATACCCGACTGAAGGATGATCTGAGTGATTAGGCAGCCGAAGGGGAGACCGGTATTGCTCTCATCACGAGCCTCGAGCATGACTCCCAGAATATGCTTGCAAAGACAGAAAGGCAAGCGAAGATGAACAACATAAACAAACTGGGCTCTCTTCAGTATTAGATCACTGCGCCTGGCAACTAGCCAGAGATTGTGCTGAACAATTTTGGCCAACTAGCCTGATGTTAGTATGACGCCCCTCTCCCTGTGGAACTGCATGGAAGAACTCTCGGAGATCATCCATAATGGGAGGAAGCACCACCTCATTGTAAGGACTGGCAGCCAGATCAAGGACTGGTACCCCGATGAAATGACTGATGATCTAGGGATCTACAGCAATGATGTGTCCGTCGATAGTGGATTGCAGTACCATCCCACGCTCATTATCCTGAGCCACCTCAAGGTTGGCATAGAAGAGCCTGACTAGCTTGGTGAGGACGATGCAGGCACAAGTGTAGAGATACCCCCAATGATATGTCTGGATAGTCTCATAAATGCTATCCAATTGAGGCACCATGATGTCGGCACGGACCACGTTCCGCTCAACGAAGATATTGCGGTCCATGATTTTGGCTTGGAAAGCATTTTGCTCTTCCTCTTTCCTCTGGCGGACCTGGCCCTGGTAGCTGATGGCAGACATGATTTTGCAAAAGAACCAACAAGAATTTTTGTCAAAAATATTCTTGTTAGGGTAAAAAATTTGGCAGAATAACAACAATAAAAATGACTTTTGTAAAAATAAAGACAGAGAATATCACAATTAAGTCCAAAGAAATCTAGCATGGTAGATATATGCATCCCAAAAACATTCCAAAAAAAAAAAAATAACAGTTGCAAAATAAACTGAAAGAAATAAGACAAGAAAAAAAATACCTGGAATTTGAGTGAGAATGCACCAAAAAAAAAAAAATAGGGACGAGATCACCCCAAAAAACACCAAAATTAGTCACTCACAAAACGTCAAAAGAAGGGATTTTGTGGGGTATGGTGGAGAGAGAGCGGCGATCTGGGCTATTTATAGCCACTGTGGGGTCCCCGTCCGGACAGTGTTTTGATGACGTCTGAACATGTGCTGCCTCAAAAAGGAGCAAAACAGTTACGCGCGTCCGGATGAATTAAATTACCCGTCCGCCCGAAGGTGACAGCTCACGTCCTGACGGGGACAAGATACAGTCCGGACGACAAAAAGCCGTCCGTTCGGACTCCAAAAAGGGGACTGTCTGAACTGCTAAACTCCACCCGTCCGGACGCTAAGAGTGACCGTCTGGACGCTCCACACTGAAACACCAGGAAAAAAAAAAAAAACTGAGGAAAATTTTACAGAGATCAAATTTTCTCAAGTTAGTGTCAGAACATGCATGTATAATCAACTGATAACACAATCAGAGATCATCTCAAAACTAAACAGAGATATAAAAGAGAGTTGAGATTTCAACTAGCACAAATATTTTTTCCTGGTCATAGAAAATTCAAATAGACAACTCAACTCACTCAATGCATGTGTGTGTGTGAAGACTCTTTTCCCACAAGGTATGACTTTTGATGACATAGAGCAACTAGATTTTCTAGACAAGAGAGAAAATCAATGACAGATTAGCCAAAAGTCAAACCTTATAACTTGCTAGGGCCTAGCCAACCCTCATCTGATACACTCCCTCTGAGATGCAGCACCTAAGTGATTTACTTGTACCATGAAGGACAACGTAAATGTTTTACTTGCACGTAGAGGGCAAGGCATAAAGCAAATGTAGCACATAAGCAGTGAATATATACTTTCAAGCATAGATTTCATACGATTAACTGCTTGTTCCTTATAGTGCTGCAAACTATAGGGAGTGCCAGAGTTTTTAGGTTCTAGGTTCAACTAGCATGAGGCCAATTTGGTCATCTTATCAAAGACTTCTTCTATTATCCAAAATTTCTAAGAGCAAAAAGTCAGAGAAGGAAAGATGTACCTTTAGGGGAGCCCGGGATAGTACACTTTTTCATCGCGTGAGGAAAGAAGCTATCCTACTTCTGCATAAACAGGAAAAACACTTGGCCAATATAGTCATAAACTTTCAATTATATCTAAGCAGAGTAGATTAATGCTTACAGAATTGAGATATCAGGTGAAAATACATACACTATCTAATAAGCCAAGAAAAAAAATCCTGAAAATTCTCCCCATTATATATATTATTTTAAAAAAAATATGGAAATGACATCATATGCAAAGGCAAGATCAAACCTGTGTACGCTCAATGATGCCAATACAGAAAAACAGTCGCTCGACCTGCTTTTTTTTTTTTTTTTTTTTTTTTTTTTTTTTTTTTTTCTGTCTTCCCCAAAAAGTACCTACAAAGTTCTCTCAAGAACCATAGGGGGCAAACACAGCTGGTTCCTAGATTGCATATAACAATATGTCAAGTAAAATAAGCAATCCATCCTGATTCCATAGGATTAGGAACCAAATCCTTGGCATGAACACCTGAATCTGCTAGGTGCGCATGTTCCCCCTTATGGGGTAACTGTCCTTCTCGACCCAAGCCTGCCTTCCATTTGGTTGTTGCTGGCAAGACTGCATCATCTACTCTATCATGTTTTGCATCCAGATGGGAGGCTCACTGTAGTATTGCTCTTCTTGAGGCCTTCTAAACTGCTTGGGTTTGTTCTTGTAGGTGCCACTGTGATGGGCTGGTACAAACCGCTGCAGAGGCCGTGGAGCCTAAAGAGCCATCGAAGGTAGAGTGCCTGATGTAGCTCTTGTTAGCAGCTTCCTTTGAACCTTCAATTTCTGGAGCTATGGACATATGGATCAGATGTGACCGGTGATGCCGTAGTGATGGCAGGTGGGCAAGCTTCTTTTGTTTGAATGCTTCTTGACATTCTCTGCAGAATTAAGGTTAGCATTCTTACAAACAACGTTGCCCTTACCTTTTATATGTCTCCTATGCAGAGGGACATATTTTGATGAGGAAGGATCATCAACTTCACTTTTCCTCATAGCATCCTGCTTAATCCAAGGCCTATGGGATTTCAACAAATAACAATTTGGCCTAATATGACCAATCTTCCCACAATTATGACAAGTAGGGACAAACTTACCATGAGCTTGTGTGCCTGTATCTTTGGATTTTGGCATCACATGATTAGTTAAGCAAGAATTTTCTAAACAAGCTGTATCTACTATCACATGTTTAATATCAATAGAATCTATTTCAGAATCAGAAGCATGTGAAGTAGAAGTACTCATATCACCAACAATTGAAGCAGGCTTGTTAGAAATATCTGAATGAATACAAAGCATGCTTTTCAAATTATCACTTGAGAATTTTTTCAAGAGATCCTCAGATTCTTTTAATTTATTCTCAAGTGTATCAATAATGTTAAATAGCATGGTATTCTCAGATCTCAAAGAGTCAATTAAAGCATGTGATTTAGATAACTGAACAATCAAAGACTCTTTTTCTTGCTTCACCTTTTTGAGCTCTTTTGGAGAAACAATTTTATCTATTTTAGCAAAAACTTTAGAGAGCTCAATATCATGATTTTTTTTAGATAACTGAGAGAAATCCATGATAAAAGGTGTAATCAAAAAAATAGAAGTCACAAGAGATGAGGATCACACTCAGGAAATAAATCCTTTCAACGGAGTGTGCCTGCTCTGATACCAATTGAAAATCGAAATAGACTTCTAAAAGTAAAGTGTGTGCACAAGTGTCAACAAAAATTAAGCACAGCTGAAAATAAAAGACACACAGATTTTTGTTGACGAAGTGGAAACTTAATAAAGAGAAAAACCACTCCGGGGAAGCCAAACCCAGGAATTCCACTATTCAGAAGACAAAGCTAGATACAAGATAGTAACACTCACATTAACCCGATGCAGTGGTCGTACCTTACTCTCTGACGTGTAACCCAACACGAACGCTTCCCAACCAGGTTTCCTACCTGAAGGGGTCTTCAATGGAATCCTTTACCTTAGGGCCAACCCCTAAGATAGACTTCAGATGTAACGCATCACACTTGTAACGGCTTCAGAGGGATCTTGAACTTCTCTAAGCTCTTGTGGAATTCAATACCAAATTCTTGCAGTTTTCAATGCCCAAGGGACTCTATTTATAGGCTGAGGTGCAGAATGGGCGACTGCTGTAATATGTACGGACGCCGTCTGGACGGTGAACCTGGGCCGTCCGTAAGGACAACTATGCGGCAGGATTTTTCGAAAATTTCGCTGAAAATCTTTCCTGTTTAAGAGCCGCATCCGGATGGTGAGACACTGATGTCCGGACGGTCGCACGTCCGCTGCAAGCAATTTCCATATAAGGCTTCGCGCGTCTGGACCAAGGGGGATGAACGTCCGGATGGTAATTCTTCAACACATAATTTCCATATCTGCTATGCGTGCGTCTGGACCATGAGAGGCAGACGTCCGGACGGTTGAAGTCGAATCTGCAATTTCCATATTAGAAGCACGTACGTCCAGACCAAGGCTGACTGACGTTCGGACAGTGATATTTAATTGCGATTCTTGCCTTATTTATAAGCGCGTCCGGACGGGAGACCACATTGTCCGGACGGTGTATCAATCTTCCCATATTCTGAACTTGGAAAGAATCTGAAGCTGGTCGATCACTGTTGGGCGCCCGGACGGGCTGCTAAGATGTCTGGACGGATGCTAGCTGGAACAGAAGCTTCTCGATATAGTGGAGGGTCCGGACGGAAGGACACGTCGTCCGGACGGATGATGTTGGTCTGTCTGGTGTTCAGACGGGAAAGACGTCGTCCGGACGGATGGAACAATAGACAGATGGGCGTCCGGACGGGATGACACATCGTCCGAACGGCTGACAGGGAATCTTCTATCTTCTATCCTTTTCTTCTGAAAATGCTCTGACAAGTGGAATCCCTGTTTACAGCATCTTTACACAAGTGATTTTGTCCAAACACAGAATGAGGCCAAAATACTAACACATTGCATAATGAAAAAAAGGAAATTGACTTCTAATAAATGGCAAGTGTGTGTGTGCACAACGTGTTAACAAAATAATGCGAAAATAAATTAACACAAGATTTTTGTTAATGAAGTGGAAACTCAAGATGAGAAAAACCACTTCGGGGTAGCCAAACCTAGGATATCAACTATTCAGAAGATAAGACTAGATACAAAGTAGTAACACTCACATACCCCCGATGCAATGGTCGTACCTTGCACTCTAACGTGTAGCCTAACACGAACGCCTCCCAACCAGGTCTTCTACCTGAAGGGGTCTTCAATGGAATCATTTACCTTAGGTTCAACCCCTAAGATAGACTTCAGATTAAGCCCAGCAACAGCACACACAACAACGGTTTTACAGAGATCAACTCAGCTCAATAACATCACAATATAACTCACTAAGCACTAATGGAATTCAATACCGAATTCTTGCAGTTATCTAGCCTAGGGGCCTCTATTTATAGGCTGAGGGTTCAAATGAGCGTCTGGATTGATAAACTTGGGCACTGTCCGGACGGTAGTCATGGGCCGTCCGGACGGACAACTATGCGAACGAAATTCTCAAAAGTTCGTTGAAAATCTTTCCTATTTGAGAGCTGCGTCCAGACAGTGTTGCCTTGTCGTCTGGACGGTCGCACGTCCATTGCAAGTAATTTCCATATAAAGGGTTCGTGCGTCCAGACCATGCTGGCTGGCGTCCGGACGTCTGGATTTGAATTGTGATACTTGCCTTATGGATGAGAGTGTCCGGACAGTTACAACAATCTTCCCATATTTGTGTTTTGGAACGAAATCCTGAAGCTTGGTTGAACACTAAGTGTCGTCCGGACGGGCTGCTGAAAAGCCTGGACGGATGCAAGTTGGAGCAGTTCGAAGCTTCTCGACATAGGAAAAGGTCCGGATGGAAATCCACGTCGTCCAGACGATTGATACTATGAACAGCTGGGTGTCTGGACGGTATGACACGTCGTTCGGACGGCAGGCAGGGAACCGAATTTTCTGACTTGCAAACTGTGCAGAATCTTCTGGAAGCACTTCTAAATAGCGGAATCCCTGTTAAAAAGCATCAATACAACGAAGTGATTTTGTCTAACAGAATGTAGTCAATTACAAACTAACAAACTCCTTCTTTGGCCATTCTGAGACAAAAATCACTTGACCGGTTAAGAATACAATTCCTGTCCAAAAAAGAAAAATTACTTCCCCTTTTTGTCACAAAGGGACAAAGGGTAAAACAGAGTAATAAAAGCCAAACACACCAAAAATTACTCCCCCTAAAGGTCTCAGAAGGACCATGGTAAATAGAGTAATAAAGTCCACAAGTTTAAAAACAAAAGGACTGAATAAAACATCAAGCTGAAATGGGGAAAGAAAAGCAGCATGTTTAGGACCTTCACAAGTATTTTAGATCACGCATGTATTCCAGGATGAGAATCCAGTCAAAGAGCAAGTCAGAATTATGCAAACATATAGTTGATAGACAAGGATGAAATAGGCAAAGATTTCCCTGCAATCATAATAATGAAATAGCTTGCTCAACTCATGCAATGGGTGTGTGTGTGAAGGCCTTTTCCCAAAAAGGTATGACTTTTACTGATATGACAGCAGGCAACCAGATTTTCTAGACAAGAGAGAAAATCAGTGAAATATTTGTCAAAAGTCAAACCTTTTTACTTACTAGGGCCTAGCCACCCTCATCTGATACACTCCCTCTAATATGCAGCATCCAATTGTTTTACTTGTACCATGAAGGCCAAGGTAAATATTTTACTTGCACCATGAAGGACAAGGTAATTTAGCACAAAAGCAGAAAATATGCATATATAGCACAGAGTTCATAATGGTAACTGCTTGATTCTTTTGATGCTGCAACCTAGAGAAAATGCCATAATTTTTAGGTTCTAGGTTCAACTAGCATCTTGATCAATTTGACCATCTTGTCAAAAACCTATCTCTTGCGTAGAGTACCCAGAAGCAATAAGTCAGAGAAGAAAATACACACCTTTGGGGAGCCTTGGATAGTGCATGAAGTCATCACATGAGAGAAGTAGCTATCAACCATAAAAAGTGAGCAGGAAAACTTTACGTATGTCAGACTTATGTTCTCAACCACATGTAAGAATAATTCATCAAAGCAAAATGAACTAAGAAACCATGACACACCTTTGAAGGAACCGTCCTGCTACAAAACTCCCCAATTTTTATTTATTTTTTGAACATCATGCTATTAGAGGTCAAGAAAAAAATCTCAACCTAGCATGGAAAAGCATGTCTAGGACATGTCACAAACACCAATGGCTTTCCGAAGGGACTCAAACCTGGTACCATTTAGGGGTTTGGTATGAATGTCAGCCAATTGGTTTTCAGTGGGGATGGAAGTGAGAGATACTACCTCGGATTCCACAAGATCACGCAAGAAGTGATGTCTGATGTCGACGTGCTTGGTCCGAGAGTGCTGAACGGGATTCTTGGAGATGTTTATAGCACTAGTATTATCACAGTTGATAATCATGGTATCTTGAGAGAATCCGTAGTCGCCTAGCAGTGTCTTCATCCACAGTAATTGGGTACAACAGCTTCCCGCATGTATAATCCACTGATAACACAATCAGAGAGCATCTAAAAAACTAAGCAGAGATATAAACGAGAGTTGAGAGTTCAAACAGCACAAATATTTTCCTGTACACAGAAAATTTAAATAGGCGACTCAACTCATGCAATGCGTGTGTGTGTGTGAAGACTTAACCCACAAGGTATGACTTTCAATGAAATGACAAATAGTAACCAGATTTTCTATACAAGAGAGAAAATCAGTGAAAGATAAGTCAAAAGTCAAACCTTATAACTTACTAGGGTCTAGTCACCCTTATCTGATACACCCCCCCTAAGATGCAGCACCTAAATGTTTTACTTGTACCATGAAGGACAAAGTAAACGTTTTACTTTCACGTAGAGGGCAAGGCATATAGCAAAATCAGCACATAAGCAGTAAACACACAATTAAAGCACAAAATTCATATGATTGACTGCTTGATTCTTATGGTGCTGCAACCTAGAGAGAATGCTAGAGTTTTTAGGTTCTAGGTTCAACTAGCATGTGGTCAATTTGGCCATCTTATCAAAGACCTCTTCTCCTATCAAAAATTTCTAGAGACAAAAAGTCAGAGAAGGAAAGATGTACCTTTAGGGGAGTCGTGGATACTGCACATTTTTCATCGCATGAGAAAAGAAGCTATCCTACTTTTGCATATACAGGAAAACACTTGGCAAATTATAGTCGTAAACTCTCAATTATATCTAAACAAAGTAAATTAATACCCAAAGAATTGAGATATCAGGTGAAACTGCATGCAATTATATGATATGCCAAGAAAAAAAATATCCTGCAAATTCTCCCCAAAATTTTTTCATTTAAAAAAATGATGCAATATGGAAATGACATCATATGCAAGGCAAGATCAAACCTGATGATGCCAATACAGAAAAACAGTCGCTCGACCTGCTTTTTCTGTCTTCCCCAAAAAGTACCTGCAATACTCTCTTATGAGAATAGGGGGCACAACAAACTGGTTCCTAGATTGTATAGTAAGCACAAAAATATAACAAGTAAAAGTGCAGGCAATCAAACCTGATGCCTTAGGATTAGGAACCGAATCCTAGGCATGAACACCTTCTCCTACTAGGTGCGTTCATTCCCCCTCATGGGGTAAATGGTCTCATCACTCTTAACACATACCTGCTTGACCCGAGGCGGTGGCTTGCAGGTCTTGTCCATGTTGTCCATTCTCCTTAGCATACCTTGCATCAGACTCAGAAACCCTTCATAGTCATGGTAGCTAATGAGCTTCCACGGCTTTCTCTTGTAGCGCCTTGATTTGTTCTTCTTTGTTTTGCCACTTTGATTGGCAGGAACAAATTGTTGTTGATGCCGTGGAGCCTGATGTGCTGTCGGAGGTAGAGTGCCTGATGTAGCTCTTGCTGGCATCTCCCTTTGAACCTTGGACTTCTGAGCCTAGAGATGTGGACATTTGGGTCGGATGTGACCAGTGATGCCGCATTGATGACAGGTGGGCAGACTTCTTTTGTTAGAATGCTGCTTAACTTTTTCTGCAGAAATATCATTCTTACACACAATATTGCCCTTACCTTTTATATGTCTCCTATGAGGAGGGACATATTTGGATGAGGAATAATCTTCAACTTTACCTTTCCTTAGAGCATCTTGCTTAATCTAAGGCCTGTGGGATTTCAACAAATAACAATTTGGTCTAATATGACCAATCTTCCCACAATTATGACAAATCAGAACAAACTTACCTTGTGTTCCTGAATCCTTGGAGTTACGCATCACATGATTATTTAAGCAAGAATTTTCTAAACAGGCTGTATCTACTATCACATGCATAATATCTAATTTAGAATCAGAAGCATGTGAAGTAGAAGTACTCATATCATCAACAATTGAAGCAGGCTTGTTAGAAATATCTGAATGAATACAAATCATGCTTTTCAAATTATCATTTGAGAATTTTTTCAAGAGATACTCAGATTCTTTTAATTTATTTTCAAGTGTATCAATAATGTTAAATAGCATGGTATTCTCAGATCTCAAAGAGTCAATCAAAGCATGTGATTCAGATAACTGAACAATCAAAAAATCTTTTTCTTGTTTCACCTTTTTAAGCTCTTTATGAGACACTTTAGAATGTTGAGCATTCTTCAATTTATTAAAAACCTTAAAGAGCTTAATATCAGAATGCTCATTAGATAACTGAGAAGAATTCATGATAAAAGGTGTAATCAAAAAATAGAAGTCGCAGAAGATAAGGATCACACTCAGGAAATAAATCCTAATAGAGTTTACCAAGCTCTGATACCAATTGAAAAATGAAATGGACTTCTAATTTAAAGCAAGTGTGTGCAATAGTGTACAACAAAATATCACAATTTGGAATTAAAGGAGACATATTTTGTTGACGAAGTGGAAACTCAATTAAGAGAAAAACCACTCCGGGGTAGCCAAACCCAGGATATCCACTATTCAAAAGACAAAGCTAAATACAAAGTAGTAACACTCACATACCCCTGATGCAGTGGTCATACCTTGCTCTCTAACGTGTAACCCAACACGAATGTTTCCCAACCAAGTCTCCTACCTGAAGGAGTCTTCAATGGAATCCTTTACCTTAGGGCCGACCCCTAAGATAGACTTCAGTTTACAGCTCAGCAACAACACACAACAATGGCTTTAGAGAGGACAGATCAGCTCCGATAATCTCACAAAATACTCTCTAAGCTCTAGTGGAATTCAATACCGAATTCTTGTAGTTCCCAATGCCTAGGGGCCTCTATTTATAGGCTGGGTTCAAATGGACGACTGTTGTGAAATATACGGGTGCCGTCCGGACGGTGGACATGGGCCATCCGGACGGACAACTGTGCGACCATAATTTCTGAGATTTTCGTTGGAAATCTTTCCTGTTTAAGAGCCGCGTCTGGACGGTTAGACATAGTCGTCCGGACGGTCGGAAGTCCGCTACAAGTAATTTCCATATAAGGCTTCACGTGTCCGGACCAAGGGGGATGGCCGTCCGGACGGTTGATCTTCAACACGCAATTTCCATATAAGTTCAGCGCGCGTCCGGACCATGAGAGACAAGCATCCGGACAGTTGAAATTGAATCCGCAATTTCCCTATCTGTTGAACACGCATCCGGACCATGCTGACAGACGTCCGGACGGTTGAAATTGAATTGCGATTCTTGCCTTATTTATGAGCGCGTCCAGACGGGAATCCACGTCGTCCAGACGGTTGCAGCAATCTTCCCATAAATGATTTTGGAAAGAAAATCAGAAACTGATTGATCACTGGACGTCGTCCGGACGGGCTGCTGAGTCGTCCGGAAGGATGAAAGCTGACACAGAAGCTTCTCGATATATAGAGGGGTTCGGATGGGAAACCACGTCGTCCAGACGAATGATGCTTGGTATGTCGGAGTCCGGACAGTATGGCACGTCGTCTGGACGGATTGAATAATGGACAGATGAGCATCCGAACGGGATGACACATCGTCCGGACGGCTGACAGGGAACCGAAAATCTTCTGACTTGCAAGTAGTGCAGAGTCTTCTGAATGTACTCTGAATAGTGGAATCTCTGTTAAAAAGCATCTTTACATGCAAGTGATTTTGTCCAAACAGAATGAAGCCAATTACAACCTAACACTTAGCCTACGCCCTTCATCAATGGTCCCAAGAAGCTGCTGAGGAGGATGACTGTGCTTTAGCCATGATCGCTTAGGAGGATCAGCAGGAGTATCCTCATCTTCGAAAGTAATAGGAGTGGTATTCGAAGTCTTGGGAGAAGAAGGAGATTCATCTGGAGATACACTTGGAGAAGCCTTGATAATGTCAGTTACTGACGGATCAACTAAATCGAGCTGATTTTCCTCCCCGCTGCTTAGTCTCTCAACTTCTTCATCATCAATAACAACATCTATAGATTCCATCATAGTCTCTGTTCTTTTATTGAAAACCTTGAAAGCACGACTATTTGTGGAATATCCCAAGAATATACCTTCATCACTCTTGGGATCAAATTTTCCAAGATTTTCCCTGTCACGAAGGATGGAGCATTTACTTCCAAAAGTTTTGAAATTCTTTACTGTGGGTTTTTTACCTCGCCAAATCTCATAGGGAGTCTTGTTTGTTTCAGGCCGTAGGTAGACTTTGTTGATAATATGACATGCAGTGTTAACTGTTTCTCCCTAAAAGTGTTGAGCGAGATTCTTTGAGTGGATCATCGCACGAGCCATCTCCTGAATTACCCTGTACTTTCGTTCTACAACTCCATTCTGCTAAGGAGTGATTGGAGAAGAGAATTCCTGCTTGATTCCATACGAAAGGTAGAATTCTTCAAACTTGGAATTTTTAAATTCTCTTCCATGATCACTGCGGATTCTCATAATCTGGCAATTTTGCTCAACCTGAATCTTCTTGAATAAATGTTGAGCTGCATCAAAAGCATCATATTTTTCCCGAAGAGGAATAGCCCATGTATATCGAGAGAAATCATCCACAATTACTAGTATATACCTTCTCCCACCTAGACAAGCAGTTCTAATGGGACCCATGTGTTCCATATGCAGTAATTCTAAATTTCTGGAAGTTTGAATACCTGAGGTCTTCTTATGAGTTGCTCGGGTCTGCTTCCCTAGTTGGCAAGAACCACAGATTCCTTTCCCGGTCTTTTCCATTTTGGGCAGATCTTTAACAATGTCTTTGCCCGCAATCTTCAACATATTAGTGAAATTCAGATGCCCCAACTTTTGATGCCACAGTTCACTATCATCTTTGGTTGCTTTGTTGCAGAAAATTTGAAGATCTGAAGTGAGACCAAGAAGACCATAGCAATTGTCAGCAGTTCTTTTTCCACCCATAAGCCACTTGCCACTGCTATCAAATATATTACATTCCTTCTTGGAGAACTGCACCACCAAATCATTGTCATAAAATTGGCTGATGCTGAGGAGATTCGCCTTGAGCCCCTTCACATATAGAGCTTCCTGAGATATTCCGAGACCTGGAATGTCAATGTTTCCTTTTCCAATAACTTTGGATTGGCTCCCATCTCTATAGGTGATCCTTCCTCCTTTGCCCATTTGAACTTCTTTCAGTAGAGTCTTGTCACCTGTCATGTGTTTAGAACAGCCACTATTCAAATACCACAAACAAGTATCAAGAATTTTCAGGGCAGTATGAGAAACAAAACACAAATTATCTTCCTTTTTGACCCAGAATTGTTTGGAGGCTTTCTTTTTTTTTACCAAGACGAATCTTTGTTCATTAGGGGAGAGGTAAGCTAACTTCTCACTAATGAGTTTAACTTGATCACTTAACTTCTTGACCTGCTCTTCAAAACCTGGTTCATCTTTTCTAGGAGCATGAGTTTTATTCCTAGGTTTTTGAGAACGAATATGGAAACAATTGGGGCGAATATGACCATTAACACTGCAATGGTGACAAGTAGGTATAGAATGACTTGCTCCTTTATTTTGAGTATGATTATGAGACATGCTAGGTTTAATTAACATAGTTCTATGAACAAACATAGCATGAGAAATAGAAGCAATTTTATCCATACTCAAATCAGACATGATAGAAGTCAAAATAATAACACTCAAGAAATTAATCTTTTCAGAGTGTACCAAGCTCTGATAACAATTGAAAAAAAGGAAATTGACTTCTAATAAATGGCAAGTGTGTGTGTGCACAACATGTTAACAAAATATTGCGGAAATAAAATAACACAAGATTTTTGTTAACGAAGTGGAGACTCAAGATGAGAAAAACTACTCCGGGGCAGCCAAACCCAGGATATCCACTATTTAAAAGACAAGACTAGATACAAAGTAGTAACACTCATATACCCCTGATGCAGTGGTCGTACCTTGCACTCTAATGTGTAGCCTAACACGAACGCCTCCCAACCAGGTCTCCTACCTGAAGTGGTCTTCAATGGAATCATTTACCTTAGGGTCAACCCCTAAGATAGACTTCAGATTAAGCGCAGCTATAGCACACACAACAACGGCTTTAGAGAGATCAACTCAGCTCAATAACCTCATAATATAGCTCTCTAAGCACTAATGGAATTCAATATTGGATTCTAGTAGTTCTCAAGCCTAGGGGCCTCTATTTATAGGCTGAAGGTTCAAATGAGCATCTGGCTTGATAAAACTGGGCGCCGTCCAGACAGTAGTCATGGGCCGTCTGGATGGACAACTGTGTGACCAAAATTATGAAAATTTTGTTGAAAATCTTTCTTGTTTGAGAGCTGCGTCCAGACGGTCGCACGTCCGCTGCAGGTAATTTCCATATAGAGGCTTCGCGCGTCTGGACCAGGAGGATGGTCGTCTGGACGGTTGATCTGATGCACACAATTTCCATATCTGATGCTCGCGCGTCCGTACCATTCTAGCTGGCGTCCGGACGTCTGGATTTGAATTGCGATACTTGCCTTATGGATGAGCACGTCCGAACGGGAATCCACGTCGTCCGGACAGTTGCAGCAATCTTCCCATATTTGTGTTTTGGAAAGAAAATCAGAAGCTTGGTTGAACACTGAGTGTTGTTCAGACGGGCTGTTGAAATGTCCGGACGAATGCAAGTTGGAACAATTCGAAACTTCTCGACATAGGGAAAGGTCCGAACGGAAATCCACGTCGTCCGGACGGTATGACACGTCGTCTGGACGGCTAGCAAGGAACCAAATTTTCTAACTTGCAAATTGTGCAGAATCTTCTGAAAGCACTTCTGAATAGCAGAATGCCTATTAAAAAGCATCAATACAATGAAGTGATTTTGTCCAACAGAATGTAGCCAATTACAAACTAACACATGAGTTTAGTTGACTATTGAAAAATTTCTGTTTGCAAGGAAATTTATGCTCATTGATTCTTGGACTCTTCTTTATATGTTTGTGTATTTTTGACGAGCTATCTGAGTGTTTTCTCAGGTTTAGATACATGTGTGTGCTAATTTCTTATTGAAGACCTAACCTTGTTCTTTTCTCTTATTTTTGTTTTGGTTATGGTTTTTCTTTATACTCTGTTTACCCTTTGTCATTTTGTGACAAAAAAGGAGAGTATTTTTTGTTTTTGGACCGGGAGTGTATTTCCAAACCGGTCAAGTGTTTTTTGTCTCAAAATGGCCAAAGGGGGAGTTTGTTAGTATTTTATGTTGGTTACATTCTGAATGACAAAAACACTTTATGTAACGGTTGCTTTTTAATAGGATTATTGGTTCTATTCAGAGTCTTCAAGTAATATGGACAGTGTCTCATTTCATGCCATGTCACAAGTTTCTAGAAGTTGTCCATGAAGATTCCATGCAATTTCCGAGTTAGAACAGCTGATTCCTGTGCAACCGTCCAGATGGGCCTTTTAAGGCGTATGAACACCCTACAGTGTCTAGAAGCTTCAGCGTCGAAGACGTCCAGACGTCAGGGTAACACCGTCCGGATGCTAGGTCAAGCTTCTCCAATTTCTACTTGGAGTTGGATTTCATGTTAAGACACGGATCGGGAAACAGCAACCGTCCGGACGGAAGGGCAAAACCGTCCGGACGCTTTTTAGGTTTCCAGGAAGATTTCTGCACACATCTCAGTGTTTTTATCATAACTCTCTGCTCGAGTATCGGATTGAGACAAAATTGGTGTCGTTGGAAAGCTAAGATAAAATCATACAATTTAAATGTCCAGAAAGCCAATAGGAACGTCCAAAAGGCCCACCGTTCGGATGGAAATAGAGTAGCGTCTGGACAGCCTCCAAAATTGCGCTGTTTATGAAAGGCGGTCATAGAAGATCGTCCGGAAGAGGCTAACTTCTGTCTGGATGGTCCGCAGTCAGAGTCCAATTTGGAGTAGATTTAGGGTTTCTTTAAGTCTATAAATAGAGGGCTCTAGGCTTGTAAATTGTATGAATTCAGTATCGAATTTGATAGTGCTTTGAAATGGTGCTTAGGGAGAATCGAAGATCCGCTAGCGCTCAAGTTGTTGTTGGTGTGTGCTCGTTGTTCATGTGAAGTCTATCTTAGGGGTCGGCCCTAAGGTATAGGAATCCATCAAAAACCCTTTCAGGTAGAAGATCTGGTTGGGAAGCGTTCGCGATAGGCATCGGGTCAGGGTTAATGGTATGACTATTGCATAAGGGTATGTGAGTACGAGTGTCTTGTAACTAGCTTTGTTTTTGGATAGTGGAGTTCTTGAGTTTGGCTGCCCCGGAGTGGTTTTTCTCTTTACAGAGTTTCCACTTCGTAACAAATATCTTGTCTTCTTTAAATTCCGCATTTAAGATATTTTGTTGCACATAAACACACACTTGGTTAAATTAGAAGTCAATATTTATTTTCAATCTTAGTACCCATTTCTTGGTAAAAGATTTGGTACTTCTAGCATTTCTCTTATAAAAGAGTTAGAAATCACATGCAACATTATGCAATAGAGTTCTTATCGGAATAACAAGGCAGAAAATCATGATGATGCATTATAATAATATATGATCTCACATATGAACAAGTCATAGCTATATGAGGACCCACACATATGTACTCTCGACTCTTCTTTCTTTCCTTTCACATGGTTGGGCACGCATTGTCCGACTAGCATCATCTCCATGGATGAGGCACCAATTAAACAACGTTTGATCTTAGTCTACGTAAGTGCTCTCCGTATTGTTTTGATATTAATAATGCTTTCTGAAAATTAATATGACTTCTAATTTACCAAGTGTGTGCAATAGTGTGCAAAAAAATATCACAATACAGAAATTAAAGAAACAGATATTTTGTTGACGAAGTGGAAACTCAATTAAGAGAAAAACCACTCCGGGGCAGCCAAACCCAGGATATCCACTATTCAAAAGACAAAGCTAGTACATAGACAGTAACACTCACATACCCGATGCAATGATCGTATCTAGTACTCTGACTGTAACCCAACACGAATGCCTCCCAACCAAGTCACCTACTTGAAGGGGTCTTCAATGGAATCCTTTACCTTAGGGCCAACCCTAAGATAGACTTTAGTTTAGCACAGCAACAGCACTTGGCAACGGCTTGAGAGTGAGCGGATCAGCACAATAACTTCTAAAATAAACTCTCTAAACATTGTGAAATTCACTACCGAATTCTTGCAAATTACATGCCTAGGGGTCTCTATTTATAAGCCACAGAAACCTAAATCCCATCTGATACGATTTTACTAGGCGGCGTCCAGAGAGTAGCTGAGGGCGTCCGGACAGACAATTGTGCGATCAGCTTTCCAAATTTGCTTGAAATTCTTTTTTGAAGAGCCGCGTTCGGACGGTGTTGCCCTAGCGTCCGAACGGTTGCACTTTAGCTGCACGTAATTTTCATATTAAGGCTTGAGCGTCGGGACCATGAAGACTGACGTCCGGACGGTTGAACTTGTGCGGCACACTATTTCCATATTAAGGCTTGTGTGTCCGAACCATGGAGATTGACGTCCGGACGGTTAAACTGGTAAAATGCATCATTAGTGATTTTGTCGAACAGAATGAAGCCAATCACAAACTAACAAACTCCCCATTTGACCATTTTGAGACAAAAATCACTTGACTGGTTAAAAATACAATTCCAGTCCAAATTAAAAAAATAATCTCCCTTTTTGTCACAAAAGGACAAAGGGTAAAACAGAGTATTAAGAGAAACCACAAAATAATTACTCCTCCGAAATGTCTTAGTAGGACAAAGGTAAACAGAGTTAAAATATATATATCCGAGAGTTCATAAAGTTTTACAAATTTTTCAAAGACAGAAAGATAAAATGTCTCAAAAGAAATAAAAACCAAGCACCAAAGTAGACTCAAACAGCCTTAGCCATCAGCGCATCATCCTCGTCATCACTGCTACTGCTAGACGGATGATGGTGCTTAGACACTCCTGGATGTCTAGCTGGCTCTGCTCCAACGAAGGTAGTGAACCTCTTACAGCATAGATGACATCGCCTACTGCATAGAAGAGACAGTCAGCTGCATAGCGCTCATGCCCCCTTGTAGAGATGGCAAAGCCTAAAAAATTTGTGCACAACCGGCATCCTGCTGTGGAGGCGGTGGAGCAGTCTGAGATGAAGAAGCAATGTCCGACATCTCAACATGAATAGAATGTAGGGGTAGGTCGTCATCCTGGTCATCATGCCTCAGTTGTGCATTGGATTTCATCAGAGTCTGTTTGCTGAGGGGATCCTGGATCTTCATCTTCAACTCTCTAGCCACATCGTGCTAGGCGGCAAGATAATCTGAGTAAGTAGGCAGCCAAAGAGAAGACCGGTATTATTCTCATCCCAAGCCTCTAGTATAACACCCATAATATACTTGCATAGACAAAAAGGCAAGCACAGACATATGCAATATACAAACTGTGCCCTCTTTAGAATCAGATTACTCCGCCTAACAATAAACCAGAGATTGTGCTAGACGATCTTCGCAAGCATGCGATGTAAAGGAGACAGGGCACCAATCCTGATGGTAGAGGCTCGCTCCTCGCCCTGAGGGACGGCATGAAAGAACTCACGGAGCTCACCCAAAGACAAAGCAACGTCATTGAATGGACTGGTCAAAATCTAAAGCACTGGCACTCTGATCACCTAGCTGATGACCTGAGGATCAACCATGATAACATGCCCTGCAATGCAGGACTATAGAACAATGCCACGGTCATCATTCTGTACTAAATCGAGATGGGCATGGAACTGCTTGACTAGCCTGGTGAGCATAATGTAGGCACTGTTGTGGAGGTATCCCCAATGATAAGTCTAGATGATCTCATGGATACTATCCAGTGGAGCAACAATAATGTCTGCTTGAACAACATTCCTCTCAAGAATGACAGGCTTGTTCATAATCTTGGCTCTGGAGGCTGCCACATCCTCCTCTGTCCTCTATCGGACTCTGCGTTCTGGACTGTCAGCAGACATGATTCTGCAAAAATAACCAACAAGGTATGCCAAAAATATTCTAAAAAATATTAGGTTCTTGTTAGTTCAAAAAAAATCCGGCATCATAATGGCAGTAAAATGGACTTCTCCAAAAATACAAACAACAATATAACTCAATATAGTCCAAAAGAATGCCAAAACAGATAATCCCAACACAACAGATATCACAAATATGCAATTTTAATCTCAAACAAATTCCCTAAAAGATTCAATATTCTAACAGTTAATAAAACACTGAAAAGAATAAAAAAGAACTGGAAAAGTACATGGAATGAACAGAAGAATGCACAATAGGACAAAAAACACCGAGAAATCGTGAGAGATCCCGAGAAAATTGCACCAAATGAGACAAAATGAGAGAAGAAAAGCCAAACAGGTGCAGCGGCTAGGAGAGAAAGCTATTTTTAACCCTGTGGGATCCCTGTCCAAACGTATCACTAACTTGTTTGGACACGCGTTGCCACATAAGCATGCGTCCGGAGGCAAGAGGAGACTGTCCGGATGCTTCACATTGAAAAAACAGAAATTGAACAAAAATTTACAGAAAAAAATATTTTCCCTAATGTCAGCTTCAGAACACGCATGTATAATCAACTGATAAAGCAGTCAGATAGCATCTTAAAAATATTCAAAGATATAAAAGGGAGTTCAGAGTTTAATCAGCACAAAAGTTCTCTGTAGATAGAAATTTTACATAGATTACTCAACTCATGCAATACGTGTGTGCTTGAAAACTTTCTTAATAAGGTATGAAGTTCACTGATATGACTTAAAGCAACTGGATTTTCTAAACAAGAGAGAAAAGCAATGAAAGATCAATCAAAAGTCAAACCTTATTATTTATTAGGGCCTAGCCACCCTTATCTGATACACTCCCCCTAAGATGCAGCACCTAATTGTTTTACTTGTACCATGAAGGACAAGATAAAATTTTTACTCGCACCATGAAGGACAAGATATAAAGCTAATTATGCACAGAAGTAGTGAATATATGCATATAACAAGGAATTCAAAAGAATAACTACTTGTTTCTTTTTGGTGCTGCAACCTAGGAAGAATGTTAGAATTTTTAGGCTATAGGTTCAACTAGCATATTGGTCAATTTGACCATCTTTTAAAAAAATCTCTCTCATTAGAATTTCCAGAAACAAAAAGCCAGAGAGAAAAAAAAAATGTACCTTAGGGAAGCATTGGATATGGCACATTTTCATCACATGAGGAAAGTAACTATCTAGCATTTAGATGCATAGGAAAAACTTGGCAGATATTAGGCATAAACTCTTAATCATATATAAGCATAGTTAATTAATTCGCAATGAACTGAGATATCAGGCAAAATTACATGCAATATCTGACAGCCAAGAAAAAAAAAATTACTGCATTTTCTCCCCCAATTTTTTTTTTAATTAAAAACAATAAAAACATGCTATAATGATAAAACATCAAAAGACTAGCATGTAAGCAACATCAAACTTGTGGAGGATCAAAATTACCAATACAGAAAAGCAGTCACTCGACATGCTTTTTCTGTCTTCCCCAAATAGTACCTGCAAAGCAAACATTGAGAGAAATAGGGGGCAAATTACAGTTTTTCCTAAATTGCAAAGCAACGAAAAAAATATAACAAGTGGAAGATCATGAAATGCAATCAAACCTGATACTCTAGGATTAGGAACCAAAACCTAGGCAAGTGTATCCTCACCAACTAGGTGAGTCCATTCCCACTCTGGGGGTAAATGTCTTCCTTCTTCCTGACCCATGCCTACCTTCCTTTTGGTGGTTGTTGGCTGGATTTCATCTGATGATCTATCCATTGTATTATGCTCTGCATCCAAATGGGTAGCTCCCCGCAGGGTTGATCATCCTTCACCTTCTGAGGCTTTTCATGAAGTGCCTTGAATTGTTAGCCTTGGATTTGCCATTTTGCTTGGCAGGAACAAATCTCTGCTAAGGCCGCTGATGCTGAGGAGCCTGGTGTCGTGGGACATGATGCCTTCGAACTTGATGCCATGGGGCTTGATATTTGGGAGCCTGATGCCTCAAAGCTTGATTCCATGGAGTCTGATACTGGGCTAGAGGTTTTGTGCCAAAATTTGCTTGTTTGGGCACCTCTTTCTTGACCTTCGCTCTTTGAGCCTCGAGAAGGGAGCACTAGGGTCAGACATGCCTGCTTAATCCGCAGTGATGGCATATGGGTGGAGGCTCCATTGATAATGTCTGGAATGATAGGGAGCTTTTGAGTGACCGATATATCTCCATTGATAATGTCCTTCCCTTTGTCCAGGACTATGGGTGGAGGCTCGAGGACTGTGGGCAGAGGCTCGGGGACTGTGGGCTTAACAAAGACAGTCCTAGAAGTAGTGGGAATGTCAGAGGCAGGAGCTACATACCCGAGTCCAGTCTTCTCTATTGGGCTCTTCTGGATTGATAGCATATGAGTCAGCTTCTCATCAATGACCCTCTCCAATTGTACCTGTGTCTCTTGTAACTTCTTTTCTAGCCCTTGTATCTTAAGCAGCAGTGAGCTTTTCTCTGTCTGTAAGTTATTCAGGTCATGAATGTGCTGCTTGGAAGTCTCCTTCAGGTTCTTGAACTCTTCATAGAGGATTTTGTAAGCCTCCTTGAGTTCTTCCTTGTCTTCATCATTGTGCTCTGAGTAGTAAGAATCCTCATCTTCTACATGTGGAGCCACAAAGGCTAGAAATTTTTCTTGCTCAGAAGATTCTTCTTTTTCAGACTCATCACTGAGTGTCGCATTATAAGCCTTCCCTTTTCCCTGGTTAAGATTCCCACAATCTGCCTATATATGCTCAAAGTCTAAGCATTCAAAACATCTTGGGCCTCTGGGGTCTTTCTTTTCAGCTTCCTCCAGTTTAGACTCTCTGGGGGCCTTCTTCAGTCTTTCAGAAAATTTCGTTTTGAACCGCTCATTCCTCATTAATCTTTCAAAATTCTTGGCCAGCATAGCCACTGCGTTTTCTTCATCCTCAGAGTCGTCTTCAAATGAGACTTCGAATTTCTTCTTGGAAGCTTTAAGGGAAATGGTCTTCACCTTTTTGACTGGGGACAGGGACAGCTCATAAGTTTGAAGAGATCCCACCAACTCTTCAATCTTCATTTCTTCCAAGTCTTTGCTTTCTTAAATTTTAGTCACCTTGATTTTGAAATGCTCAGGCAAAGATCTTAGAATTTTACGGATGAGTTTTACATCCAAGATGGTTTTCCAAGACTCACCATTGAGTTTCTTAGGTCGCTCATTTTGGAGTAAAACTCTCTGAATGTCTCATCTTCCATCATCTTAATTTCTTCAAATCTAGAAATCAACATTTGAAGTTTGGTAGATTTAACAAGTTTAGTGCTTTCATAAGTTGTTTCTAAGATTTGCCACGCTTCTTAAGTGGATTCACTGTTTGAGATTCTTGCGAATTTAGACGGTGAAAGCGCTTGACATAGAGCATGGAGGGCTTTATCATTAGAAAGTCGTGCATTTTTTTAGTTTGGGAGTTGCATCCATTGGCTTAGTCCAACCAGTTTCAACAATATTCTAACAGTCAATGGATTTTAAAAAGAACCACATACGAGCTTTCCAATAGCCATAGTTTGTACCATCAAAGGCAGGAACAATATCAAGATTTTGAGACATTGAGATAAAACTAGAAGTCAATAGGAAAGATAATACTCAAGAATTGAATCTAAATAGAGTGTACCAAGCTCTGATACCAAATGAAAATTAATATGACTTCTAATTTACCAAGTGTGTGCAATAGTGTGTAACAAAATATCACAATGCGGAAATTAAAGAGACATATATTTTGTTGATGAAGTGAAAACGCAATTAAAAGAAAAGCACTCTGGGGCAGCCAAACCTAGGATATCCACTATTCAGAAGACAAAACTAGTACATAGACAGTAACACTCGCATACTCGATGCAACGGCCGTATCGAGCAATTTTACGTGTAACCTAACACGAACGCCTCCCAACCAAGTCACCTATTTGAAAGGGTTGAAAAATAGATGACTTCTATTTTAACCGTGTGTGTGTGTAAAATGTCTTAACAAAATAATATAAGTGTGGAATTTGAAGGACACAAGAATTTTGTTAATGAAGAGGAAACTCAATTAAGAGAAAAACCACTCTAGTGCAGCCAAACCCAATATATCCACTATTCAGAAGATAAAGCTAGTATGTAGACAGTAACACTCATATACCCGATGCAGCGATCGTATCCAACACTCTGACGTGTAACCTAACATGAACGCCTCCCAACAAAGTCATCTACTTGAAGGGGTCTTCAATGGAATCCTTTACCTTAGGGCCAACCTCTAAGATAGACTTCAATTTCAGCACAGCAACAGCACACAACGGCAACGGCTTGAGAGATAACAGTTTAGCACAATACCTTTAAAATTAACTCTCTAAGCTCTACGGAATTCAATAAGGAATTCTTACAAATTACATGCTTAGGGGTCTCTCTCTCTCTCTCTCTATATATATATATATATATATATATATATATATATATATATATATATATATATATTTTATCAAAAATCTAATTAAAAAAATTAAAATTAGTGATTGGAGTCGTTTTTGCCATAAAACGGCTCCAATTTGGAGAAAACGACACCAGTTGGAGTCGTTTTATCCAAAACGACTCTAACATTTTGGTCTTTTGTGTCCCGCACCCCCCTTCCCAAAAAATTCATGTTTGTTGAATTTTGTTTTCCTTTCTATAAACACCCCATAAAATGACGTCTCTCTCTCAGACACCACCGGAAGAGAGTGAGCATGTACTATCTGTCCAAGGTTAACACCAACACCAAAGACGACGTCGCAAGTGCCGGTTATGCCTTCGCAGACGATGCCATTCCCAATTCCCTCTCCCGTTGGCGATAACAGCGTTGGTGAAGGTGCTGAGAGGAACAGACACGTGTACGGCCATCAATGCCTTCTGCATCCAGTTGGAGATCTCGAACGCCTTGGGATTTTCACTGGGTTTATGTTCCTAGGGTTTTCATCTTTGCACAAATCATACGCCTCTCTCAAATCCACAAAACCTAGAATTTGATTTCCATGCTTCGTTCAGATCTTTGGTGCTGAAGTTTCTCTTCGTGACTTTCCCAAGAAAATCACCGATTCAGTAGTTTGGAGAATCGGAGGTTTGGGAGATTCGAAAATGGCGGCTTTGATGACAAGCACCATCTATTTTTGTATTTTTGTATTTTTTTTTCTCGGTGCTATTAGGGTTCTATTATAGGTGATTTTTTTTAGTCGTTGTGGATCTTGGCTCTAGATCAAGTTTCTATAGTTTTTTTTCTTTGTTTCATGGTTACATTTTTTTGTGGGTTGGTTTATTGTTTCTTTGCTGATTGGTTGTTCAGAAAATGGGGGAAGAAAATTAAAAAAAAAAAAAAGAATAACGGGTGGATTTGATTGATGAGAATTAAATCTATACTAATTCTTGGCATAAATTGATGAGCTTTGCAATTATGTGATCTATCTACATCTACATATGTTTGAGAACGATTTTTGTTTTCTCGGTAACCAAATGCTCTCGAGGCTCTGCAATTCTTTTTTGTTTTTTATTTTTATTTTTATTTTTATTTAGAGTCGTTTTAGGGTCCCTAAAACGACTCCAAAAAAAATTAATGATTATTATTATTATTATTATTTTTGTAATTATTTAGAATTGTTTTCGAGCTTTTAAAACGACTCCAATTGGTTGGAGTCGTTTTGGACCAAAACGGCTCAAACCATTTTGAGCCGTTTTAACCAAAACAACTCAAAAACTGCTCAAATCAGTTTGAGACGTTTTTTTGAAACGGCTCAAACTTATTGGCACTCTAATTAGAGCTGTTTTAGTTTAAAATGGCTCAAAACGAGCCTTTAATACTAGATGTGTTGAACTCTTTTGAAAGCGGCTCCAAAAAAAGGGTTCAAATTGTTTTGAGCCTTTTTTAGGCCTTAAAATGGCTCAAAAAGCCCTTTTTTTTTTGGTAGTGTAAACTAATCTACTAGATTAAACTATATTGAGCATGAAATTTTAGCTCTCTATGGTGGCGCTTAAAAACCTCCACGTGGCCGCACGAGTAGCTACCCGTCGAGAACCTCCTGATGGGTTAAAATCCTACCACTGGCCACACAAGGAGATACCCCTCGAGGACTACCTAATGGGTTCAAAATCCTCCTCAAGGCCCCTCTAACGAGGTATTTGTTCCTCGACAGGGTTATCAAGCCCTCGATCGCTCGGTTGCCTCACTCAGCCATTATACCAATGGGGCCCCTCGTTCAATTCGATGATGTAACCGAGGAGGCACCTTGTCATCCATTCGACCACTCAAGCACCTTCTATTGGATTGTCTTGATAAACTAGCCATTCAAAATAAGGAATTCTCAACGACCGGCCAGCTATGCAGATCGGCCATTAGAATGGGAGACAAATGGTGATACGTAATTAATTGCCCTACCAGCTCTCACATGGAATGTAATCAAGCCATTGGATTATAATCACTTTTATAGGGAAAACAAGTCAAGGATTTTCTCCATATGGAAACTACTCACCCTCATCATACGTGACTTACCATGCCTTGGGAAGACAATCTGTTGGAGAATATCTTTTACCTTTCTTAGCTAAATTTTGACAAGGGGTGACTTTTACATAATGTGTTGGAGGTGCTTTTAGGCATATTCAAAATCAAGTGCTTATTGGATGTTGTCAATTGTCAATTTGTCATTATAGATTAACATTGGATTTATTTTGGGTGGGATTTAGGTCCTCAACATTTACTGCTTTTTCACACTACAAAAATTGAAGTGATTTGTGACTAACTTTTAGTGGCCTTTCAGGCATCCTGAAAGGCCACTAAACATCAGTGACGTGTGATTAGTGGCCTTTCTAGAAGGCCACTAATCAAGGAGTCAGTATTTTTGACTTTGTGGCGTGCCATTGACTGACACGCCATAAATTAGTGGGGTGTCATTTCGGCACGCCACTATTATATATAGTGGCGTGTCAAATAGACACACCACTATATATAATAATGGCATGTTTGTTTGACACGCCACAAATTTGTGATGTGTCAGTCCGACACGCAACTAATTAAGGCATTTTTTTAAAAAATAAAAATAAAAATTCTGCAATCCAAAATTCTATATTGATCTACTACAATTCTATCAATCCATGATCAACACAATTGCAACAATTTGAATTTTTATCAATAATCAACAATCACAACTACAAAAAAAATCATTCCAAAAGTTTCACTAAACACACATATATATATATATATATATGACATAGATTCATAACAATCAAACTAAAACTTACAACAAACAAAATATACAATCAATTTTTGTCTTAGATTGATACCAAAAAGTCATTCCAAAAGTTTCAATAAACATATGTCATAAATTCATAACAATCAAAACAAAGGTTTCAACAAACAAAATATACAGTCAATCTTTGTCATATATTGATAACAAAACCGGAACAAAAAAGGCAAGTAAGTATTTGCCAACTAAAATAAACCTAAATGTTACCAAATATCAATCATTAACAAGATTTTCATGATTGGGTAACTGCACAACATTTTCTATAGGATCTACTAATGATAAAACAAATATAGTTAGTAAACAATATGATCGAATCCTATCAAGTCCTAAGCATTCAACAACGTGTGAATTTAAACAAATGTAATCATACCACGAAAAAAAAAAATCCATTGATTATTACTTGATCTGCTATCAACAGATGATACAGTTATATGATGTGTGGAATTTTTGTCTGGCACTACGTTATCATTAGAGACTCTGGGCACGGATACTGACTAGCGCCACAATGACTCCATTTGGCTAAAACGGGACATAATCTGAGATTGTACTGCCAACACCTCATCCATTTGTAACTTGTGTCGTGCCCGCTCACCCTCAAGTACTCTCTCCATCTCAGAAGCTTGTCGTGCCCGCTCAGTCTCGAGTGCTCTCTCCATCTCAGAAGCGTGTCGTGCCCGCTCAACCACGAGTGCTCTCTCCATCTCAGAAGCAAACATTTCTTGTGGAAAGACAGCTTGCCCTTGATTTTGTGAACGTGGCTGTGATGGTGTATGGTATGAGCGTATGGACCCCCGCACAGGCCAACTATTTGGCCCAACCTGTCGAACTCTGCCGGCGTACGCAACTTCGTGTCTCCAGCGTACCGTTCCTTGTGTTATGCTTGACGATTCAGCAGAGTCGGTTGGCATTAGCATCACCATCCTTTCCTGCATGTTGTATTAAATGTTGGTTCGTCAAACTAATGTGCGTCGTAAATAAGTAATCACACATATAAGTAAAACAATATATGAAAGGTGAGTAGCATACACATATCTCTTTTACTATATCATTTGGATAGCTTCCATCCTTCCACGTGTGAGTTTTTGTGTAGATTGTGCTCGAGTAGGAGGAGTGCCATCCTTGATAGCCTGCTAAAAGAATAAAACATTATAACACATGTTTATATATATAAAATGTTTACATTTATATGTACGGGATAAATTGGTGAACATACTTCTTCGTGTGACAACCTTGCATAACTTTGGGTCCCCGTGCAATGATGAGTATTTTGCAATGCTCGTAATTGCTTCATATGGTCCGCATACTCCTACACAATTAACATTCTTATTATGTAAACACTAACACAACTAAATGAAATTAATGAAACTACACAAAATAGTAATATAATTCATGACTAACTTGATACTCCTCGTCACACCATTTATTCAACAACGCATCCAAGTCCTCCGGGTGATAGTCGGAGAGTCTTCTTGCCCCTACTCTTGCTCGTACTATCTCAGGAGTATCGTCCCGCTAAATGCCTAGTTTAACTTTTGTGCTGTGTTTCTAATTCTTAAGCTTTATACCCATATCTCGAAACGCATCCCGTTTTACTTTTTGTAAATCATAACTTGGCGGGATGTAAAAGTCCACCTACACAAGTTGGAAGTCGATAAAAAGAAAAAAAAGAAAAAAAAAAAGAGCTTGGTGGTAAGTAAAAGTCCACTTACCATCAGGGCTTCCCATATATCCTCCTTTGTACGAGCCAGTACATGCGCCCAGTCGTCCCGTAAATGCACAAAGTTCCCGCTCCTTATTAGCTTCCCGGTTTGCCGTCTAAATTTATTGGCTCTAAATCTTACAGGTTGCCAACCTAGATTATAATCCATGACGATCCTCTTCCCCACAGGGATCTCCTATGCCTTGTGCGGGTCTATAATGGTCATAACTTCGAAACAAGTGCTGCCATCCGGATTAGTACCTATAACATTAATAGATATCGATGTTAATTATTCCGAAATGAATATAAAATACAAAACAATAAATACGTATATATCCTTTAAATTTACAAAACTATGTACTTACTTATCGTCCGGATCTGATACAGGCCCAACACTTGTGTAGCAAGCTCATCCTTAGGCTATGCATCATGCAGGCCCTCCAGAGCTTGTGTCTCACTATAGTCTGAAAGATGTGTCTCGGTGTCATGAAAACCTGATATGCTGTAGTGGAATAGCCGCGCCACGTGACCAGTGGAACACGCCTCTAACTGGCTCACCGTCTGTTGCATATGAGGCAGATGATCAAATGTATTATCTTGCATGTTGTACTGGTATCCTGAGTGATCATCTGCGAGTACTGGTTTGTACCCTGCCTCTGTGTACGTAGGGTCGCTAGACCTCGATCCTTGGCCCCTATACCGCATCATAACACTTGGGATTCTATAACTCATTGTACCCTGCAAAATACATCACGTATTTATACAGTATATATCAACCATATGCACCACAGTATTTAAATGAGTCACATATTTAACAATTACCAATTAATGTAGAAATAAATAATTTAAAACACATACGCTGGGATCAAATCTACGTCGAGTCGGATGTGATCGAAGTCATCTTGTAGATCATGGTCATTATTACTGGTCAATAGGAGCGGCTCACACTCGTGGTAGTTAGAACATGCATCATCATGCCCTTCACCACCAACATCGTATACATTCCTAGGTTTAGTTCTTACAGTGCAAGCCCAACCTGGGTCCCGCTCATCTTCAACATAAAAAACTTGGTCAACTTGTGTAGTTAGCACGTACGGCTCATCAGTGATCAGCTTTCCCATGTGGACAAGTTTTTTGAAATTTACAAGCACTAGCCCATACTCATTCACCTTGTACCCTATGTCCTTCGTGGTGTCCGCCCAATCACATTTGAACAGGACGTACTTGGTCCTGTCGTAGTACTCGACCTCAATTATTTCTGTTAACTTTCCGTAGTACATTTCATCATCAACGGTCAGCACACACACACTGCTGTTCTGAGTCCTTTTTCCCGCATCATCTGCTTGAGTGCGAAACAGTTTGCCATTTACAACATATCTGTTATATCTTATTGCTGTCTCTTTTGTCCCTTTACAATGCATCAACAATTTGTCACCCATTTCCATCCTACCTCGATCGTCCACTCGATCGACCTACGAGTATATTATGTACAATGTAAAACGCACAAAGTTAGTTTGGTTAGTTTATATGATGTACAAGTTCAACATTTAATAGTTAAACATGATGATAATTCGTACATATTCATGGTACCAATCGCAGAACTGTTCATGATGTTGGGCTTCTAACTGATCATCCGTAGTTTGCCCCCTATTATGTGATCGCCTAAGCGTATCCATGTGCATCCTACAATTGGAAATTAGTCGCATTATTATTCACCCTAAGGCTATAACATAATTTAACATACATATTTATATAACACAACTTACGCCCAGAGCTGAAGGAACTCGTCAGAGTTTTTCGTAATATATCAGTGAATCTGTGTCAATGTGATACGTCGAGGATGACTCGTGTTCCCACCCCCTTTGAACCATCGGGATTTATTTGGATTTTGTTGTGAAATGTAGGTGCGTTATTTAGATACCTCGAGCAAAATGTCATCATCTCGGTCGCTATGTAGCCTTCCGTAATGCATCCCTCAGGAGTTGCTTTATTGCGCACATTAGATTTGAACCCCCCACGGCTCCTACATAGGAACATCATTCAAGCAGTGCTAGTTAGCAATTGTATTCTAATATCGAAAAAATTAAAATAATTATGAAGCATACACAAATTTTACCTCTCTGCCGGATACATCCACCTATACTTTACGGGTCCCCCGATTCTAAATTCACGGACTAGATGCACGACCACGTGAACCATGCTAGTAAAAAAATCGGGGGGGAATATCTGTTCCATCTTGCACAAAGTGACACAGACGTCACCCTCTAGTTGGTCCATATCTTCTTGTGTTAAGTTTGTAGAGCATAAGCTCCTGAAGAATGCTGACATCTCAACAAGAAGTCTAACCACGTTATTTGACAATGATACGTACAATTCAATAGGGAGAAGTTGTTGCATCAGTACATGGCTGTCATGACTCTTTAAGCCTGATATTGTACATTCTTTAAGTCTTACACAACTAGAAATATTAGAGGCATATCCGTCGGGCACCTTCACATTTTGAATCAGTTTCAAAAAAATGTGTTTTATCATCCCTGGACATCATGTGGCATGCTGCGGGCATATATGTTCTACCATCATTGGCCGTGAACGGATGAAGTTTATGTCTCAAACCCATTTCCATCAAGTCTGTGCGGGATGCAAGGTCGTCCTTTGTCTTCCTTGGGATGTCAAGAATTGTGCCAAGTATGTTGTCCATCATATTTTTCTCTATGTGCATAATATCAAGGTTGTGCCGCAATAAATTATCTTTCCAGTACGGCAACCTAAAAAAAAATACTTTTCTTCTTCCAAACTACATTTTCAGTCGATCTTTCTCCCTTCTTCCACTTCTTCCTTTTTTTCTTTTTATCCTTGTTTGCCATGCCCGCGTTCTCATCCCCAAATACCATACCCTCTAACTGTCTCAGGATTTCAACTCCACTTTACACATGGGGGGCACATTCTGATTCTTGGGTTTCGTCAAATGTTTTTTTTTTTTTTTGTTTCGCCTCCACAGATGATCCATGGGCAAGTATCGTATGTGCCCTATATAACAATGTTTTTTTACTATGTTTTAACCATTAAGACCATGTTGAATGCATACAGCAAGGACATGCATATTCACCCTTGTTAGGCCATCCGGACAAATCTGCGTAGGCCGGAAAGTCATTTATTGTCCACATCAACTGCGCTCGCATCACAAAATTATTTTTCTTTGAGGCATCAAATGTGCGTACCCCTACATTCCCTAGTTCTTGTAACTCCTCAATCAATGGCTTAAGGTAGACATCTATATCCATTCGAGGTGAACTTGAGCCCGGGATAATCATAGATAATATGAATGATATTTGTTTCATACACATCCAATGAGGCAAGTTGTATGGAACAAGCATTACTGGCCAAGTGCTATGGGAAGTGCTCATGTTCCCAAATAGATTAAATCCATATGAGGTTAGACCAAGCCTGACGTTCTTGCTGTCGGCCGAAAATTCTGGATGTAAGAGATCGAATGATTTCCATGCTTCACTGTCAGCCGAAAATTCTACATGCCATCTCATGTGGGGCACTGTATGTTCCGACATAAAAAGCTTCTGTAGCTGGGGGATGAGTAGAAACCACCGCAATACTTTCATCGGACGTTTCTTTCTCGACGATATGGGTTGACCATCCTCGTCCAAATGAATTTCATCCTTCCACTTAGATTCTCCACAAATGATGCATGATTCTAATTCTTGATTGTCCTTCCAGAATAACATACAATCATTACGACATGCAGGAATCTTCTCATAACCAAGCCCCATGTCACTAAGAAACTTTTTCACCTCATATGTATTAGCTGGCAAAGTGTCATCACATGCAGGCAGCAACTGGATGGTGAACTCAAGCAAAAAATCCAAGAAAATCTTGTTGCTAAGTCTGCCAACGCACTTCAAGTTGTACAAATGTACAATAGCACTCAGCTTGCTATGTTTAGTACCCCCATGAAATGGCTTCTCCGACTTTTTAACCATGTCGTAGTACTTCTGAGCGTTCCCTTCAGCTGATTCTTTATTCCACCCAATTTCTTCACCTCCTTGAACCACGACCTCAGGCTCACAATTGTCTTCTTTAACTTCGTATATGCCGAATGCATCACGCAACATTGAGTGCATGTCGCCACCCTGTTCTGTGCTTCCACTAGCCACATCTGCGGCCGAGCGATTCAAGTAAGAACCTGCAACAGGACCCCGAACATGCTTCTCACCGTGCCCAAACCATGTAGTGTGTGTAGTCATTATTCCCTTACCCCCTGTCAAGTGGGCAAGTACGACATTGGGCGGGTGGCGCTGGTTATACTTACAAGGGTAGTGTATATTTCCATTGGGGATTCTATAGTTACTAACTGCGAAGTCAACAAATAATCTACACCCATCTCTATATTCCCTCGTACCCATAGACTTTGTCATCTAAGTCTTGTCCATCTTCTTCTTTACGTATAATACAACATAGTAACAAAATATTTAATAAAGTAAACATAATAGGATGGTCATTATTTTTTTCACTATTAATATTAACAAAATTTTATTCTAAACATGGCACATTCTCTAGTTAATGCAGTTATTGGACAAATAAGAACCCACGATTAATTGAATAGAAATAGATAAATAATGAACTCTTTTAGAGTACGAAAATTCAATTTGGGTTGGAGACAAACTACAAAGACAAATGTGTGGACGTAACTATATATATATATATAATACCACGTGGTAAATACGTTATTAAATCATTTTAAAAAATTTAAATGACAATCATGTACACGGTATATTGACCATAAAATCTGAAGAGTAGTTTGGTTTCTTGTGATTGACATTGTCTGAGAAATGAAACGATGGTAGTGGCAGATCTTTAAGAGAAATGGGAGACAGACTGTGATGGCCGGTGGTGGGGTTTTAAGAGGGAAAAGGTTATCAACTTGTTCTGATTGTGTAGTATATGAACACCAGAAACTTCCAATTAGAAAATAGCAGAATGTCCCCTTCATAGACATGTGATTCACGCGTATCCTGTCAGGATAATAAAAAATGTTAGAAACACAATTTTATTCTATTTTGTTGATGTGAAACTACCGATTAACCCTTATATTAAATCCTTATTTAAATAAATAAATAAATAAATTAAGGACGGACTCACAATGCAGAATAAAAGTTTGCACTACAAAAATACTGACAATTGGACGCGTGTCTACAGTACCTGTTACTGTAGACACGCGTCCAATTTGACACGTGTCTTATGAGACACGTGTCTAATTGTACAGCCGCCACAATTGGACGTGTGTATGTAATACACGTGTCCAATTGGACACGCGTATTAAATACACGCGTCCAATTTGACACGTGTATTTAATATGCGTGTCCAATTGGACACATGTATTAAATACATGCGTCCAATTTGACACGTATATTTAATACGCGTGTCCAATTAGACACGTGTATTAAATACACGTGTCAAACTGTTATTTTTTTCAAATATAATTTTTTTTATTAAATAGAATTTCAACAATTGGACACGAGTATTTAATACACGTGTCCAATTGGACACGTGTATTTAATACGCGTGTCCAATTAGACACGTGTATTAAATACACGTGTCAAACTGTTATTTTTTTTCAAATATAATTTTTTTTAATTAAATAAAATTTTAACAATTGGACACGCGTATTTAATACGCGTGTCCAATTGGACGCGTGTATTTAATACGCGTGTCCAATTGGACACGTGTATTAAATACACGTGTCAAAATGTTATTTTTTTAAATATAATTTTTTTAATTAAATAAAATTTTAACAATTGGGGACGTGTATTTAAATACACGTCCCGGAATGGTGTAGGTAGGCGCGCGGGAGTTATCCCGCGCCCACCTGATGAGCATTCTTAATTTAAGTTTCAAAAAGAATTTTTTTTTTTTTATACACTCTCGTTCGCTCTCTCTCTCTCTGCGCGCTCTCACCTCTCTCTCTCTAGCCTCTCTGTCTCTGTCTCTCGCTCTCTCTCACTCTCTCGCTCTCTGTCTCTCACTCTCCGTCAACACTCTTTCTGTCTCTGTCTCTCGCTCTCTCTCACTCTCTCGCTCTCTATCTCTCGCTCTCCGTCAACACTCTCTCTGTCTCTGTCTCTCGCCTCTCTGTCTCTGTCTCTCGCTCTCTCTCACTCTCTCGCTCTCTGTCTCTCGCTCTCCGTCAACACTCTCTTTGTCTCTGTCTCTCGCTCTCTCTCACTCTCTCGCTCTCTGTCTCTCGCTCTCCGTCAACACTCTCTCGCCTCTCTGTCTCTGTCTCTCGCTCTCTCTCAGTCTCTCGCTCTCTGTCTCTCGCTCTCCGTCAACACTCTCTCTGTCTCTGTCTCTCGCTCTCTCTCTCGCTCTCTCTGTCTCTCGCTCTCTCTCTCTCTCTCTCGTCAATACCGGACCACCGGCCAGTTCTAAGTGGACGACGACTGGTTCTGCATGTGTTTCGAATTCGTATAGCAATATTCAATATTTTTGATTTTAGCAATATTTTAAATAACAATTTTCTTTTAAATAGCAATATTTTAAATAACAAGTTTCGAAACTGGTTCTGCATGTGTCAATCTTCTTTTTTTTAAAGCAATACATTTAGCCACGTGTATGTATACACGTGGCTAACAATTTAGAATTTTTTTTAAAAAAAACGGTTTGACACGTGTATTCTAATACACGTGTCAAACCGTTTTGACACGAGTATTTTCATACACGTGTCAAACCATTTGACACGTGTATTCTAATACACGTGTCAAATTGTGCAGTTCGTGACATGCACATTTGACACGCGTATCACGCGTGTCAAAATGCACGTGTCTAACTGTTTGACACGTGTACGACACTGTACACGTGTCAAACTGCACGTGGCTATTTGCATGCATTTTTGTAGTGTTGGTATATACCAAAACTACAAGAGGATACCTTCCTATGACTAAAAGTTGAGATACTTGTCATTTCTATGACCAAAGATGAGATACTTGTCATTTTGCCTAGGACTCGAGAGACAAAGAAGCAATCAAATCCGAAGGAACCGCAAGAAACCCCCATGAATGACAATCAACACTGCCAGGTAGAGGATATAGACAAACCCACATATATTTAATTTTTTTGAATGAATGAATTTTTGAATTTTTTTTTTTTTTTTTATATATATAAATAAAACAATTCCATTGTTATATATCAAATTCTAAATCAAAGCATTTATGCATAAATTTTTTTTGCTGAAGAAAAAAAATTCTAAAGTATTTTTGCTAAAGAAAAAAAAAAAGGAAGAAAAAACGGAGTCACTAACCTTATGGATGGACGGCGTCGGTGGTGGCCGACGTCTGAGTTGGGCGGGAGAGCTAGAGATGAGAGAGAGAGAGAGAGTGAGTGAGAGAGAGCTATATAAAGAGAGATATTGAGAGAGCTAGAGAGAGAGAGAGAGAGAGAGAGCTAATTAAAGAGAGATATTGAGAGGGAGGGAGAGAGAGAGGAGATGCATACCGTGCGGTGGTCGGAGTTGATGCGGCAGCCGGCAATAGAGAGAGGGAGACAGAGAGAGAGAGGGAGACAGAGAGAGAGAGAGAGAGAGAGAGAGTAGAGTGAGAGAGGGAAACTTTGTTGTTGCAGGTGAAAACAAGGAGAACCGCGCGGGGATACGCAGTTCTATTAAAATTAGTGGCATGTCAAAAATTGTGGCGTTCTGAATCCAACATGCCACTAATTTAGTGGCCTTTAAATCAAACATGCCAATAATGATTTTAGTGAGCTGTTAAGTTTTAACACATCACTAATTAGTGAAGTGTCAAAAAATAATTTACTGTAGACACGCATTAAATGCAGACTTTTTTTGTGGTGTCAAGACGGTGATTTTTGTCCTCTCCTACAAATATTGTTATCATACCTCGAAGCAGTAAGTCTTTTTACCCTAGTAATGAGAGGTAACTCTGATTTTCAACGTCATGCATAAAGTTTTGCATGCGAATCTTGTCAGCAACCACGCTTCCTTATTTTCCTCACAAAACCATCTGAACGAAGAAAGTTTGGCGAAGGTTGAGGACACCAACAAACGCAGTTACGCAGAGTTAACCCGTTCGCTATGCATGGTTCGATCCGCTATGGTTCGATCTTTAGTTGCGGCTTCATCCTGTCCTCATATCTAGATATTTGTGAATACTAGGATATTAAATTCGCCCGGTCCCCACTCCTCTTTTCGATCATCTCCTACAGTCCTTGCGTTTTAATTAAGGACAACGTTGTCGTGATTCAATTCACGTTCTATGGATGAAATCGATCTCTGCACAGAATACAGTCACCGTGATGTGGCTATGCGTACGTCTGAAAGTAATTTTTCATGCAAAAGTTGGCCATTTAATTAAGGTATTAGATAAGTGAATTTAGCTTTTCTTCCTATCATCTTATTAGAAATTAAAGCACAATAAGTTAATAACAAACACAAGTACACAACATCCCTTATTCCACCAGAATGAACAGACATAAGAGGTAACTCTGATTTTCAACGTCATGCATAAAGTTTTGCATGCGAATCTTGTCAGCAGCCACGCTTCCTTATTTTCCTCACAAAACCATCTGAAAGAAGAAAGTTTGGCGAAGGTTGAGGATACCAACAAACGCAGTTACGCAGAGTTAACCCGTTCGCTATGCATGGTTCGATCCGCTATGGTTTGATCTTTAGTTGCGGCTTCATCCTGTCCTCATATCTATATATTTGTGAATACTAGGATATTAAATTCACCCGGTCCCCACTCCTCTTTTCGATCATCTCCTACAGTCCTTGCGTTTTAATTAAGGACAACGTTGTCGTGATTCAATTCACGTTCTATGGATGAAATCTCTGCACAGAATACAGTCACCGTGATGTGGCTATGCGTACGTCTGAAAGTAATTTTTCATGCAAAAGTTGGCCATTTAATTAAGGTATTAGATAAGTGAATTTAGCTTTTCTTCCTATCGTCTTATTAGAAATTAAAGCACAATAAGTTAATAACAAACACAACATCCCTTATTCCACCAGAATGAACAGACATAAGAGGTAACTCTGATTTTCAACGTCATGCATAAAGTTTTGCATGCAAATCATGTAAGCAACCACGCTTCCTTATTGACTCCGGACAGAATAGCGATTATTATGCAGGCTATTCAATAGGCAGTTTGTAAGGAAGAAAACAGAATAATGATCCCAAAACATAGAAATAAACTCTGAGAAAAATATCAATAATAAAAATTGTCTCTTGAAAAAAACGCCCACAAGCCGGGCTATTATAGCTGAAAATTGCCAAAAATAGCAAAACCCTAATAACCTTATTAAAACGAAATATAGAATAAAATAAGTTGGCTGCCAAGAATCTGGCCCAAATCGGAATCAAAATCACCTCCTAAACGACAAACGAAAAGTTACCGTAAAAGGAAAAAAATATCTAAAATTAGGGTTTTGAAAAGGAAAATAGCAGATTTTGGGCTCGAAACGAGGTGCACTGAGCGTAGCTTTCCGAATTGAGGTCATATGTGTGAATCGGATACTCGTAGCCAGAGTTATGGCCAAAATACTGTAGCGCACTCGAAAATTGTTCCAATAGGCTAAATCATGATTTCTTGCCAATTTTGCGCTGATATGCCTGCTTCAAGTAATTCAGTACCATCAATGCGCAATCTGACAACTTAGCATCGTCTTACTCCGGTCCCCGCATCACTTATTGTCCTCACAAAACCATCAGAAAGAAGAAAGATTGGTGAAGGTTGAGGATACCAACAAACGTAGGGTTAACCCGTACGTTTCTTTTGTAAGTCGCTATGGTTCTTTAGTTGCGGCTTCATCCTGTCCTCATATATATATATAGTTGCGTGTACTAGCTAGGATATATTAAATTCGACCCCACTCCTTTTTTCGATCATCTTTTACAGTCCTTGCGTTCTCTTTAAGGACAACGTTGTCGTGGTTCACGTTCTATATGGAAGAAATAATTTCTCATTGGCTCTGTCCGGTGACTTATTGTGGGTACACACAGACAACTGTTGGAGGGCGACCACCAGACCATATATACCACGTTAAATGTCATATTTTTCTTGGTATATATATTTCAGTGTGTCGATCTATTCTGTGCCACATGCTCGTGTACCATCAACAATTCGTGGCTAGATTTTTCTCTACTCTATAACGGGCCCTCAGCTCCTATATATGCTTCTTTCCACTTCTTTATAAGATCACCAAATAACTATCTTAATAGTAGAAGCTCTCTCTCCAACGAAAACCAACATGTTCAGCGTCAAAGCACAAGTAGAGTCAGGTTATCTCACTTCTGTCCCACCCAATTATGTGTTTGATAACTCCAATGAATACATTTCCTCGGAAGCAGAGATGATCCCAACCATAGATGTTTCCCTGCTGACCTCTGGTACTCCCGATCAACGGTCCAAAGTCATCCAAGACATTGGCAATGCATGCCGCGACTGGGGTTTCTTTCAGGTAATCTCTTGGAAGTTTTATATATTTTCTTTGCATGATTGTATTCATTCTCAAGGTGTGTATTATGATCTAACTCTTTCATGTATTCAAGGAAATAAATCATGGTGTTCCAGAGACGCTAAGAGATGAGATGTTGAGAGGATGCCAAAGTTTCTTTAACCTAACGGAGGAGGAAAAGAAAGAGTTTTCAGGAAAGCAATTATTTGATCCCATAAGTTATGGAACAAGCTTCAACACAAATGTTGACAAAGCATTTTTCTGGAGGGATTATCTAAAGGTGTGGGTTCATCCCAGCTACACTGCTCCTCATAAACCCGCTGGTTTCAGGTATATATCTTAAATTTAATTTTGACTCCTATAGTGATTTCAGTCCCAAACTATTTTCAAATGCACCTCTTAGGCAATACTAATAAGAACGCGTTTGATACTGCAATTTTTCCCATTTAGAAATTATAAACTCAAACAGATCCTAAATAATTTTCTATTTTAAGTCATTGGCTCCTTCTAACATCCAGTTTGGGACTTCGTGAATGCGCGCAATGTTGACACACTGCAAACCCCGGGAGCAATTAATGTGCCAAAATGACCCACCCTAGCTAACTTTGATAAATTGACTCAAAGATAATGAGACAAATTAAACTGAAAGACTGGTACTGTTTTAGCAGTCTGTTGGGCAAGCAGACTATATTAGAGCAAAGTAGATTAATTAAGCTAGAACCGGCTCTTATGCTTTGCTGTTTTCTTAGAACATTAAGATTTCACCTCAAGCTAAGGCACGTTCTTTACAAGTTATTTCTGTGTGTGAATCAGCTCAACTTGGATATATGCTTCCATTTTTTTTTCTAATGTCAGTACAATCATTATGGGACAGTGGAATTGAGTTCCTTTGCAATATTAACTCTAATTTGAACTGTTTATTTTAAATTAATGGTTCAAAACGTGATAACCTACAAAAGAGAGAAAAATGGAAGCTTGCACCACATATTGAGGTGGTCAAACTACCATGAGGGCCAAAGAAGCTAGTCCGGTCACCACCAATGGTTGCCTTGGGTGGCCAAACCACTCATGTTGGATGTTCGGCCATCCTAACAAACACTTTTATGGCTTACGCGCGGTACGTGCAAGCTACTGCTTTTTTTTCTTTTCTATGTACTGTTGCAATTTTTTTTGTTAATTTAAAATAAATGACTCAAATTAAGGGTAGAGATCGATCTCAATAATTGTTGTCCAGATTGGTGACAATTGGAGTAGCAGCAATGTGATCAGAGCATATTTTCAGCAGCCCACTTACTTGTTAAGACACGAATCCAATAAAAAATTACAGATATTAATTTATTACCAGAATTACTAATAATGGAAATAATAAATTACTTCAAATCCGATCTCAAATTAAAGCTCTCTCACAAGCTCGTGTCAATTCTTATAGGGTAATCTCATTAATATTTCCCTTTCGTTAGCAGGTACTCTTCCCTCTGGTCCCGCAAGGCTGCTGTGGGTCCACGTTTTAGTCAGTGTCACCTGACATAGCTTTTTCTAGCCCGGAAAGATCCATCCCAACCCAAAAAGAAAAATTACCCAAAACTAGCTTGCATGCATAAAGTATTAACTAAAGACAGATAAGAAATCACAAACCACCGCAACATGTGATCTATATGCATCGGCCAATCCATATCAATCTAAATCAATGCCACTTGGACGTGTAAATGTTATTCATCACACCATTATTCTCGATCTCCAAATTTATGTGACGTGGTCCACTATAACACTAGCTTGGTTCACCACGCTACATAAGAGGGTGATGTACGTATAACATTACTCCGACCAATTCATGTGAGTCTAAATCATTAATTGCACATTTTTTATGTTTCCAGTGAAACCGTACAAGAATTTTGCAAGAGAAGCCGAGAAGTGGCGAGTGAATTGATGAGAGGAATATCGGAAAGCTTGGGATTGGAAGAGAGCTACATTCAGAAAAGATTTGATTTTGAGCTGGCCTCTCAACTGCTTGTTGTGAATCTGTACCCGCCGTGCCCGGAGCCAGACGTTGCAATTGGTCTGCCCCCTCATACAGACCACGGCCTCTTGACCCTTCTTATGCAGAATGAGCTTTCCGGCCTTCAAGTGATGCACAATGGCAAGTGGGTTCCTGTCAATGATCCCCCGCCCAACTCTTTTCTTGTTAACATAGGAGATCACATGGAGGTACATTTACTGGTTTCTACAAAAAAAAATTTGACACCAATTAAGGATGTGTTTTTGCATAATTATGCCAAAAGCTTAAGCTTCACGTGTACTTAGAATATTTAACTGAATTGAAGTTGAATCATTGGAGTCGAGTTCGAATTCATGACCTCTGACTCTTAACAGTCTAAGCGGTAGGGGTCTACATGCGGATGCAAATGCAGTTATTTGCAATATTCTCAATCGCATCCACAAAATACGCATATCACTTTTAGATATCCGCATCCACATCCGCATCATGTTTTTTAATAACTACATTCGCATGGGTATTGTGATTATTAAATGCGGTTATTATACGCTATCCACATATTGAGTAATGTGCCTTTTTTGGATCTTTATTAGGGCTTATTTTAAACGATTTTTAAAATAATTTTGGCTAATTTTAGTGTTTTAGGCCTGTTTTAATTTTTTTTTAAAGCCCTAATCTTTTGAAAATATATTGATTTCACATTACTTTTTCTTTTTTACTTAAGTGTTACATGAGAAAACAACACAGCCAATCAAACCAATGTAAACATAACCTCTACCTAATCCAAAACCAAAACAATGTCGTTTTGGTGAATTTATTAAATAAAATATATATTATATATAAAGGGTATACAGATGTGACTATTAATTTCATTTGCATACCCTAAAATCGCTATCCGCATTCGCATATGCGCATAGTATTTTTTGCTAACCGCATCTGCAAGGGCGGATAACGGATAGTGGATAGTGGGTAGTTGTAGATAGCGGATGTGAACGGTTAATATCTGCCTGCATATATATCCTTATTAAGCAGATAGGAAGAGATAAATTTAATCATTTAATACATAATTCAATGGATTTTATGTGCAGATATTGACCAACGGAAAGTACAAGAGCGTGGTGCACCGAGCGATGGTGAACAACAAAGAGACAAGAGTTTCCATTGGAACAGCACAAGGGCCACCATTGGACGCTGTGGTCAGCCCTGCGCCCGAATTGGTGGATTGTGAAAGCCACAACACCGCATATCGTGGAATCAAATATAGGGAGTACTTGGTGCTTCAGAAAAGCAATCAGCTTCAGTGGAAGTCGTGCTTGGATCATCTTCGCATTTGAACTGTATAATTTGCGACAAGATTGTCTCTGGTTAGAAACTGAAATACATTATTTATCCACACGTTTGAGTGTTGATGCTGGGCAGATAGAGCATGTCCAGCAGTGATGGCTAGTTTAATTAGCTAATCAAAATATCGTTTTTTTTTTTTTAATTTATTTATTTTAGTTACTAGTTTTTCACTACATACTCTAACAGGACTATCTATTTCACTCTCTACTTTATTTAAATATTGTTTTTCAATCTTTTTTTTATCATTTTTTCCCACTTCGGTTTTATGGTTTGTTGTTGTTGAGGAAGATGAGCGAATTGAACCATGGGGAGAGAGAGAGAATTTTAGCAAAACTTTTATTTTGAAGTGTTTGTTAGAGATGCTCGTATATGTCTAGTGGGAGAATAACATTTCCAATTGATTCTAGTACGTTAAACATTTTAAATTGAGCTCTAGTTTTTTTTTTTTTTTGTCGGTTTTCCACTGGTGTCCTGTGCTTGTACTGAATTAATAGGTAATGGATCATAAATTAAGTTATATAAAATCATATATGATATATACTTTTTTCTTCTTTTAGAGATGACAACTGCCACGCAAGTAATGCCTCCCTCCATCCCCACATAGGCTCCCTACTTTATAGAATCCATCAAAAGATACAAAGCAAACTCATCACCAATCAAAGTACATACCCGACTATTAGCTTAGTGGAAGAGCATTCTCTGAATTTGAGTGTACTTAAAAGCACTAGCAATAGACAATTTCTAGTCAATTTCCTTCCCTATATATAGAAAAAATCTTTAAAAAAACCACAAAAAACCACGATCAACATCAATTTTCCTACATTTTTCCTAAACTTTGGATAGCACCGTACGTAGCTATCCAATGGATTATTATAATCGTAAAAAAACGAACGCTCTGTCTCTCCTCCCTCCTCCCTCCTCTCATGTCTCCCAATTTCTTATTCTTCTTCCTCTTGTAGTTCCGCCATCTCCTTCACCGCCTGACGCCTCTCTCTCTCTCATGTTCTCTCCTCTTTCACCCACCGGTAAAAATTCACACCTACAAGCTCTACAACTCAAAAACCCTCAAAATTCCACTCAAAATCAAAAAACAAAGAACAACAAAACAACAAAACCTAGAAATCAACGAGGATGAGAGAGAGAGAGAGAGAGAGAGAGAGAAGAAACATGTTTTTGGAATTAAGAAAAAAAAAAAAAAAAGCTTAAAAGTAAAAAATATTATTTTAATGATACAGAGAAGATTAAAGGAATCTATTGTGTGATATATTTGGATAGAAAATTAAAAAGTAGTTTTGTTCCCTAAATTTATGGAAAATGGTTGTGTGTTTGTTTCTGGTGCTCTAACAGAAACATCTGATCTTTACCAACAAGATGACACTATCAAAGCATTTCCAGTAGCTACCTTTTGATTTTCCCTAAATTTAAGGAATAAAACTATTTTTTGCTTCCTTATCCAAATACACTCCACAATAACTTGCTTTATTTTTCTCTATATCAATTAAATATTATTTTTTAAAAAATACAAGTTCCCTACCTACCCTCACATTTTTTTACAAAATTTCAACACAATTCCCCCGTGAAAGGAAAAGAGAGGAGAGATCAAAGAGGAAAGAAATATATTTTGTATTAAAATAATGTATAGGAAGCTAAAGAGCTTCCCAAAACACTATAGCATACCTAATGTTTAGGGAACTTATAGAGAAGCTGCTATAAGACCATTCTCAATAGCTTCCCTTTGATTTTTCCTAAATTTAGAGAAAAAAAGATACTTTTTGTTTCTTTATCCAAATATACTCCACAATTGCTTCCCTTATCTTTCCTTACATCAATTAAATATTCTTTCTTCACAAAATATAAGTTGCTAGCTACCCTCACCTTTTTTACAACATTCTAACACAATCCCCAATAAAAAGCAAAGAGATGAGAGATGAGAGAGGAGAGAGAAATATTTTGTAATAAAATAATGGATAGGAATGTTTTGGTTCCCTACACGTTGGGTAGAACTGTAGCATTCCTAATGAAACGAGTTGAGCTAAGAATGTTATCTCATTTGAAGAACAAGAACCAAGAGAGCTCATTCTCTCTCTCTCTCTCTCTCTCTCTCTCTCTCTCTCTCTCTCTCTCCAAATCACTCTCACTCTTAGCAAGGCTTCGGAACTATAGGAAACCAAATTTGAGTTTAAAGGTATGTGGGAGGGGTATTTATAGGGGACTAAGGGGATAAGGATAAGGATGAGCAGGTTTTTACAGTACTTCCACCAGCCGAACGTTTGGTATACAATCTGACATACATACCAAACGTGTGAGCTGTACTTTTTGATATACGGTCGATTGTACATTCGACAAATGTTCTAACGTTCGGGCATCAAACGTCGAATGTTTGACATTAGGGTTTGACTCGAACGTTCGACTATCACACTTCAAACGTTTGGCCATGAACAAAAGTCAAAATTCTTACTTCCAATACTCCCTAATGAACCTTTATTAAACCCATTAACCATTCCAAAGTTAAATTAACCCTATATCCTAATCGGGGTTTTATAGATTCAAGTCACGAAGGCGACGACCTATGAAATAAAGCGGGCTGCCGTGGACATCAATTGTAGAGCGTGCTTGTATGATATGATCCTAAGTGTCTCCATATTACTTAAGTACAATTTTAACTATGTGTATATAAGAGCACTACGCTACAAAAAAACGCTAATTCTGGACGGTTTAAAACCGCGTCTAGACTATAGTCACTAAATGAATTTCTGGACGGTTTGTGCAAACAGTTTGGAATTCCACACGGTTTGGCCCAAACCATCCAGAACTAATTTTGGACGGTTTGGGAAAACCGTCCAGAAAAATCAAACGGTCCAGATTTTCTATTTTTTTTTTGTTTGGATTTTTTTTGGCTGGATTTTTTTCCCTTTATATATATATATATATATATATATATATATATATATATATATATATATATATAAATATAATTAATTATAAATTTTATTATTTTCATTATATTAATTTTTGTCAACGACGGAGAAGACGATCGTTTGAAGAGGTGAAGATTCCGGTCGACTGGGAGTCCTTGAGTGTCAAGCCAGATCTCTCTTATTCCGGCCGGAGATTCGACTGAGAAACCAGCTTCTTCTTCGGCCCCCCACCACCTCTTCTTCCTCAGCACCCTTCTTCTCCATCTAAACACTAAGGACGGAAAAACCCTTCACAAACCCACACTGAGCCTTCTGCACAAAAATCCTTCACAAAAATCTTTACCATCAAGTATTCGGCCTACACATCATGAACCTACACATGAAACCCAAAAATTTTCACAAATCAAACCTAAAAATCATCACAATCCACACCCAAAAATTATTACAATCTTTCAGCCGTGAATCATCACAATACACTCCCAAAACAAACACAAAATGTAAATCAAACCTAACAGTTTCACTTAGCCAAAAAAAAAAAAAAAGAGATTCGGGGCCCAGATCTCTCTCTGTATTGCAGCCAAAGAACTGGTTGGATCAGGCTGGATTTGTCAAACAAGAGAGAGAGAGAGAGAGAGAGAGAGAGAGATAGAGAGAGAAAGAGAGAGAGAGATAGAGAGAGAAGCCGTCGTCCCGTACCCGTCGTCAAGCCAAGGCAGCTTCAAGGTCAGCCAAGCCGTCATCCCGATCCTGCTAACCGTCCAGATCCCGTCTTTAGTTGCCAGCCAGAGAGAGAAGAAGAACGAGAGAGAGAGAGAGAGAGAGAGAGAGAGAGAGAGAGAGAAGAAAGATTGAAGAAAAGCGAAAGAGTTTGTCTTTTTAAAAGATGTTTCTAGGGCGTGGATAAATTTTATGGACAGTTTTGTAAAAACCATCCATAAAATTACAGACGGTTTTAACTGGAAATGGAAATTTCCAGACGGTTTTATAAAACTGCCTGGAATTTTATGGACGGTTTAAATTAATCGTCTCTGAAAAAAATTTTACACATGGTTTTGGAAAAACTATCTACAAATTTTTTTTTCTAGACAGTTTTAGAAACCTTCTAGAAAAAAACTGTCCATAAATGGCCCCTTTTTTTTTTGTAGTGCTAGCAACAGTTTCCCTTAGATTTTTCTTAAATATTGGGAACCACACTACTTTTTGCTTCCCTATTCAAATAAACGCAACAATACCTTCCCTTATCATTTCCCTATACCATTTAAACATTCTTTAAATATTCTTTCAAATAAACGCTACAGAAAAGAGAGATAAAAAAGAAAGCCATTTAAATATTATTTCAAATGAAGGTTATAGGATATAGAGAGCTTTTTTATGTTAATATAATATTAAGGGAAGCAAAAGTGCTAAACTAGATTTAGTGTTCCCTTGGTGTTCCTTTCGTTTAGGCAACAACAAGCGAGTTTGTTGTAGAGTTTTTTTAAGAGCTTTCACTGCATTTAGGGATATGAATTGTATTTAAGGACGCTGCTGCCAGTGCTCTAAGCTCTTGAGCACCCCCCTTGCAAGACGGTTTTTAATGGTAAGTTCTACCCAAGCTTTGTATCATTCAGTAAGCCAATCTTTTTTCCAATCCTTCGTTGACAATCCTTACACATCTCACCTCCTTCAACCACTTCATCAATATCAAACTCACTCATGACAACCACTTGATATGGCTTGCTTAATGCGTTCCCTATCTTCAGGGCCAACAACTCTCTGTGTTGACGGTCAAGTCCCCTGCCCACCTCAATTTATCTTAGCTTCCACCTACCTTAGTTGAAAATAGTGCTCATAATTTCTGGTTTAATTAAGACAAAAAAGTATTTTCAATGCCATTATTTCTTCATTTACTGAAGTTATTTTGGCCCATGTTGCAGGTCTTCAAACCTCTTGAAATGTTGGAGTTCTTTTAGAAAAGATATTTTCTTCTAATTTGAAAGCTCATATTATGCAGACTCGCTTTCAACTGGCAACTATTAAGAAGGGTGCTTTCTCAATTGTAGACTAGTTTCATAAGGCATAGAGCGGAGATCTTGGCTTCTGTTGAAGAACCTTTTAAAGACTCGGAATTGGTTTCCTAAATTATGGTTGGACTCAGCAATGAAAACAATCCATTGGTTGCCTACATCACCAGCCACATTGATCCCGTCTTCTTGGAGGATTTATATGGTCATTTGTTAACACATGGACAACGCCTTGAACAAAAAAATACTGCCACTAACTTGTCAATTTCTAATGTCAATTTTGCTCAATGGCATTCCAATTCTTCTGGCAAACCTCAAAAGAATCTTTCCAACAACAATAGACCTTTGGGGTGGTCGTGGTTGTGAACGAGGGTGTGGCCATTGCTCTCCTTCCTAATTATCCTTTCATCCTGATTCGGCAAATACGCCAACTAGTTAAGTTTGTCTAAAACCCTGCCATATAGCATCAAAGTGTTGTCACATATTTGACCATTCTTACAAATGTGAGATTCATAATCCCCCTGCTTCTCTCACAATACCCGCACACACCATCTAATCTAAATTGGTATCTCGAAATGAGATTCATGAACCTTTTAACCAATTATTTATCAAATCTTAATATCTGGGTTGATGAGTACACAGGCAATGAGCTAGAAGATCTGTGTTAGAAATGGCCAAGGTCTAGATATTTTTTATATTGGTCTTGCTTACTTTCCTACTTATAAGAAAAAGTTTTCATGACATTATTTATTGTTAATGATATATCAACTACCTATGCTGTCAAGATAACAACCTTCATCCCAGTAGATAAGTACAAGACTAAGTCTCCCAAATGACACGATTGATGTTCCTTGTATTCTGCAGAAGATCATGTTGCATCACTTTCCCTCTTGTATTCAAATTCAAATGTAGATAGAATTCCATTCAAATAAAGATAGGATTACATATGTATTTCAAACTTCAATTATCCCTTGTGTTTCAGTCTATAAATTCAATACAATGATAACACAGAAAGTATTCAAGCTCAAAAGCTTCATGGTATCAAAGCTCCTAGCTCACGCATCTATCTAAATATATATGTATCTTCTTATTTATTTATTTTTTTTCAATCCTTCCTGTTTCCTTTTTCTTTTCTCTATGGCCTCATCATCTATTTCTTTTGTTCCTCCTAATCTTGGTCAGCTTTCTTCTACCAAACTGGAGGAACCTAATAACTACTTAATGTGGTTATCTAATTTTTTTCTTATTTTGAAGACTAATGACTTGATGGGCTTCGTGGATGGTTCTGAGTCATGTCCATCATAGTTCATTCTTGATTCTGAATGAAAGGTCACTAGTACTATTAATTCTGAGTTCCAACTATGGACCAAGAAGGATCAATTCGTCCTTGGTTGTCTCAATGCCACTTTGTCTGACAAGGTCTTTCCTACTCATTTTGATCTCCATCATGCTTGTGATGCTTAGGTAGCTACATCCAACCGCTTTGCTTCTGATTCTTCATCACTTGTCCAACATCTTAGAAGATGTTAGTATTTTGGCCTCATTCTATGTTTGGACAAAATCACTTATGTGTAAAGATGCTGTAAACAGGGATTCCACTTGTTAGAGCATTTTCAGAAGACTCTGCACTGAGAAAAAGATAGAAGATTTCAGTTTCCTTATCAGCTATCTGGACGACGTGTCATCCCGTCCGGACGCCCATCTGTCCACTGTTTTATCCGTCCGGACGACATGTTCATCCCGACCGGACTCCAGACAGACCAAGCATCATCCGTCCGGACCCTACACTGTATCGAGAAGCTTCTATTCCAGCTTGCATCCGTCCGGACATCTCAGCAGCCCGTCCGGACACATATCAGTACTCGAACAGTCTAAGATTCTTTCCAAGTTCCAATAAAGGGAAGATCGATCAACCGTCCGGACAATGTGGTATCCCGTCCGGATGCACGTCTCCTTAAGGCAAGAATCGCAATTCAAATATCACCGTCCGGACGTCATACAGCTTTGGTCCTAACGCGCACTCATCAGTTAAGGAAATTGCCGATTCGACTTCAATCGTCCGGATGCCTGCCTCTCATGGTCCGGACGCACGCATAGCAGATATGAAAATTGTGTGTTGAAGAATTGCCGTCCGGACGTTCTTCCCCCTTGGTCCGGACGCGCTAAGCCTTATATGGAAATTACTTGCAGCGGACGTGCGACCGTCCGGACGTCAGTGTCTCACCATCCGGACGCAAGTCTTAAACAAGAAAGATTTTCAACGAAATTTATGAAAAATCCTGTCGCACAGTTGTCCGTCCAGACGGCCCAGGTTCACCATCCAGACGGCGTTCGTACATATTATTGCAGTCGCTCATTCTGCACCTCAGCCTATAAATAGAGGCCCCTGGGCATTGAGAACTGCAAGAATTCGGTATTGAATTCAACAAGAGCTCAGAGAAGTTCAAGATCCCTCTGAAGCCGTTTCAAGTGTGCTGCACTACAACTGAGGTCTATCTTAGAGGTCGGCTCTAAGGTAAGGAATTCCATTGAAGACCCCTTCAGGTAGGATACCTAGTTGGGAAGCGTTCGTGTTGGGTTACACATCAGAGAGCAAGGTACGACCACTGCATCGGTACATGTGAGTGTTACTATCTTGTATCTAGCTTCGTCTTCTGAATAGTGGAATTCCTAGGTTTGGCTGCCCCGGAGTGGCTTTTCTCTTAATTGAGTTTCCACTTCGTCAACAAAAACTGTGTCTTTTATTTTCCGCTGTGCTTGATTTTCGTTGACACTTATTGCACACACTTTCTTTTAGAAGTCAATTTCAATTTTCAATTGGTACCAGAGCTTGGTACACTCTGAGAAGATTAAATTCTTGAGTGTCATTTATTTTTTACTTCTATTTGCTGCTATGTCTCAAACTCTTAATTTTGTTCCTACCTTCGATGGTACGAACTATGGCTATTGGAAAGCTCGGATGCGATTCTTTTTAAAATCTATTGACTGTTGAAATATTGTTGAAACTGGTTGGACTAAACCAGAGGATACAACACTCGAGACAGTCCCTCTGAAAAACGCCCTACTTTCCAATGATAAAGCCCTCCATGCTCTATGCCAAGCACTTTCTCCTTCTAAATTCGCCAAAATTTCAAACTGCGAATCAACCAAAGAAGCATGGAAAATCTTGGAAACAACATATAAAGGCACGAAACTTGTTAAATCTGCCAAAATTCAAATGTTGATTTCAAGATTTGAAGAAATTAAGATGTTGGAAGAAGAGACGTTTGGAGAGTTTTACTCCAAGATGAGTGACCTGAGGAACTCCATGGTGAGTCTTGGGAAACCTATCTCGAATGTAAAACTCATCCGAAAGATTCTAAGATCTGTGCCTGAGCATTTCAGAATCAAGGTGACCACCATTAAAGAAAGCAAGGATCTTGAGGAGATGAAGATTGAAGAGCTAGTAGGATCTCTTCAAACATATGAGCTATCTCTGTCCCCGGTCAAGAAGATAAAGACCATTGCTCTAAAAGCTTCCAAGAAGAGGGTAGAAGCATCATCTGAAGATGACTCTGAGGATGAAGAAAAGGCTGTGGCTATGTTAGCCAAAAATTTCAGAAGACTGATGAAAGATGATCGTTTCAAGAAGAAGTTTTCTGAAAGAGTTAAGAAATCTCCCAGAGAAGCTGAACCTGAGGAAGAAGATAAGAAAGATCCCAGAGGACCCCGATATTTTGAATGCTCAGGCTTTGGGCATATCCGGGGCAGATTGCAGGAATCTTAGAAAGGGCAAGGGGAAAGCGTACAATGTGACTCTCAGTGATGAGTTAGAAGAAGAAGCTCCAGAGACTGAGAAATTTCTGGCCTTTGTAGCCCTACATGTTGAAGAAGAAGACTCATTTTACTCGGAGCATAGTGATAATGAGGAAGAGCTCAAGGAGGCCTACAAAACACTCTACATAAAGTATGAGAAACTGAGGGAAGGCCGAAAGCAGCACCTTAATGATCTGAATAGTTTGCAGATCGAGAAGAGTTCATTACTGCTCAAAGTACAAGAGTTTAAGGAAAAGCTACTAGAGACGCAACTCCAGCTAGAGAAAGTCACTGATGAGAAGCTGACTCGTATGCTGTCTATCCAGAAGAGCCCAAATGACAAAACTGGCCTCGGGTATGTAGCTCCCTCTTCTGATGTTCCTTCTTCCTCAAAGACTGTATTTGGAAAACCTACAGTCTCAGAGCCTCCTCCCACTATTGAAGATAAAAAGAAGGAAAAGGTCAACGATGATGTTCCAGGCATTCAGGAGCCTCATTCCATCAGAAGACCTCCCATTTGCCATCACTGCGGTCTCAGTGGGCATGTTCGCCCTCAGTGCTCCCTACTGAAAGTAGAAAAGGCCAAAGCCAAGAAAGAAGTGCCTAGACAAGCTCATTATGGCACTAGAACTGCGGCTCAGCATCAGACTCCATGGCATCAGGCACCTCACCAAGCACCAAGGTATCAGTATCAAGCCCCTTGGTCTCATGCTCCACAGCATCAGCGGCCTCAGCAGTGGTTTGTACCAGCCAATCACAGGGGCACCTACAAAAGCAAACCCAAGCAGTTTAGAAGGCCTCAGAAGATGAAAGAAGAGAAATACTCCAGTGAGCCTCCTATCTGGATGCAGAACATGATGGAGTGGATGATGCAGTCCTACCAGCAACCACCCACTGGAAGGCAGGCATGCGTCAAAAAGGACAGCTACCCCATGAGGGGGTATAGACGCACCTAGCAGTTTCGGGTGTTCATGCCTAGGATTCAGTTCCTAATCCTATGGCATCAGGTTTGATTGCTCAGTTTACTTGACATGTTGTTATATGCAATCTAGGAATTAGTTGTGTTTGCCCCCTATGTTTCTTGAGAGAACTGTGCAGGTACTTTTTGGGGAAGACAGAAAAAGCAGGTCGAGCGACTGTTTTTCTGTAGTGGCATCATTGAGCGTATACAGGTTTGATCTTGCCTTTGCATATGATGTCTTTTCCATATTGCTTGTTGTTTTGTTTTTTTTTTTTGTTTTAAAAAAAAAATGGGGAGAATTTTGCAGGATTTATTTTCTCTTGGCGTTTTAGATATTGCATGTCTTTTTGCCTGATATCTCAATTCTATAAGCATTAATCTACTCTGCTTAGATATAATTGAGAGTTTATGACTATATTGGCCAAGTGTTTTTCCTATTTATGCAAAAAGTAGGATAGCTTCTTTTACTCACGCGATGAAAAAGTGCATTATCCCAGGCTCCCCTAAAGGTACATCTTTCCTTCTCTGGCCTCTTTGTTTCTAGAAATTCTGGATAAGAGAAGAAGTGTTTGATAAGTTGACCAAATTGACCTCATGCTAGTTGAACCTAGAGCCTATAAACTCTGGCACTCTCAATAGTTTGCAGCACCATAAGAAACAAGCAGTTAATCGTATGAAATCTATGCTTTACAATATATATTCTCTGCTTATGTGCTACATTTGCTTTATGCCTTGCCATTTACGTGCAAGTAAAACATTTACGTTGTCCTTCATGGTACAAGTAAAGCACTTAGGTGCTGCATCTCTGGGGGAGTGTATCAGATGAGGGTGGCTAGGCCCTAGTAAGGTTTGACTTTTGGCTTATCTTCCATTTATTTTCTCTCATGTCTAAGAAAATCTAGTTGCTATTGGTCAAAATATTGAAAGTCATACCTTGTGGGAAAAGAGTCTTCACACACACACACACGTGCATTGAGTGAGGTGAGTTGTCTATTTGAAATTTTCTATGACTAGGAAAAATACTTGTGCTAATTAAAATCACAACTCTCTTTTATATTTCTGTTTAGTTTTGAGATGCTCACTGATTGTGTTATCAGTTGATTATACATGCATGTTCTGACACTGACTTGAGAAAATTTTATCTCTGTAAAATTTTCTTCAGTTTTTCTGGTGTTTCAGTGTGGCGCGTTCGGACGGTCCCTCTTGGCGTCTGGACAGGTGGAGTTCAGCAGTTCGGACGGTTCCCGTTTTTGAGTCTGAACGGACGGCATTCTGAAGTCTGGACAGAATCTGTTCCACGTCCGGACGTGAGCTGTCATCCTCGTCCGAACGGGTAATTTAATTCGTCCGGACGTGCGTAACCGTTTTGCTCCTTTCCGAGGCAGCGCGCGTCAAGACTTCATCAAAACACTGTCCGGACAGGTACCCCACAGAGGCTATAAATTGTCCAAATCGTCGCTTTCTCCCCGCATACCCCACAAACTTCTCTCCTTGGCACCTTGTGAGTACGTTCTTTTAGTTTTTGGAGTGATCTCATTTTCTGTGTGCATTCTCACTCTCATTCCAGGTATTTTTTTTTCTTTTCTTATTTCTTTCAGTTTATTTTACAACTGTTAGATTTTTTTTTGGAATGTTTTTGGGATATTTGCCATGCTGAAATCCCTTGGACTTAATTGTGATATTCTCTGTTTTTATTTTTACAAAAGTCCTTGTTCCTGCTGTTATTCTGCCAAATTTTTATTACACTAACAAGAATATTTTTTTTTTGGATTATTTTTTGCAAAATTCTTGTTGGTTCTTTTGCAGAATCATGTCTGCTATCAGCTCTCAACGCCGGGTCCGCCAGAGGATAGAGGAAGCGCAGAGTGCCTTCCAAGCCAAGATCATGGACCGCAATGTTCTCGCTGAGTGGAACGTGGTCTGTGCTGATATCATGGTGCCTCCATTGGATAGCATTTATGAGACTATCTAGACCTATCACTGGGGCTACCTCTACACTTGTGCTTGCATCGTCCTCACCAGGCTAGTCAGGCTCTTCTATGCCAACTTTGAGGTGGCTCAAGATGATGAGCATGGGGTGGTATTGCAGTCCACTGTTGACGGACACATCATCACTGTAGATCCTCAGACCATCAGTCAGTTCCTCGGAGTACCAGTCCTTGATCTGCCTACCAGTCCTTACAATGAGGTGGTGCTTCCTCCCTCTATGGACGATCTCTAAGAGTTCTTCCATGCCATTCCACAAGGTGAGGGGCGTCATACCATCGTATGTTGGCCAAAATTGTTCAGCACAATCTCTGGCCAGTTGCCAGGCACAGTGATCTGATACTGAAGAGGGCACAGTTTGTTTATGATGTTCATCTTCGCGTGCCTTTCTGTCTTTGCAAGCATATTCTGGGAGTCATGCTCGAGGCTAGTGATGAGAACAATACCGGTCTCCCCTTCGACTGCCTAATCACTCAAATCATCCTTCAGTCAGGTATCAATGTGAATGGAGAGCCTAGGATGAAGATCCAGCAGCCCCTCAACAAATAGACACTAATGAAGTCGAATGCGCAGCTGCGACGAGAGGATTCTGATGATGACATGCCTGCTGCTATGCATGTTGCTTTTCCAGACGTGGCTTCATCCTTTCAAACTGTCCCACCATCTGAGCCAGAGGCTAATTATTCTCAGATCATGGAGGCCTTAGCTGCCATTCAGGGAGGAATGTCCACCATGCAGCAGTCCATCTCCTCCTTGCAGCTTGAAGTGCGGTCCATCAACAAGCGGGTGGAGCAGACCCATTTGGACCTTCAGGAGTGCCTTCGAGTCCATCATCCGAACAGCAGTGATGATAAGGATGCTGCAGCTCAGACTGTACAAATGCCAGAGGATGTTTGATTTCCCTCTGTTTTATTGTTTTTTTTTATTTATGTTCAGACATTTTGATAGTTTATGTTATTTTGTTAAAAACTTAAACTAATATTACTTTGTTTACCCGGGTCCTTCTGAGACCGTTAGGGGGAGTAATTTTTATGACAGTTGATTTTATTACTCTGTTTTACCCTTTGTCCTTTTGTGACAAAAAGGGGGAGTAACTTTTATTTTTGGACCGGGAATGTATTTCCAAAACCGGTCAAGTGATTTTTGTCCCAAAATGGCCAAAGGGGGAGTTTGTTAGTATTTTGGCCTCATTTTGTGTTTGGACAAAATCACTTATGTGTAAAGATGCTGTAAACAAAGATTCCACTTGTCAGAGCATTTTCAGAAGACTCTGCACTGCGAAAAAGATAGAAGATTTCAGTTTTCCTGTCAGCCGTCCGGATGACGTGTCATCCCGTCTGGACGCCCATCTGTCCACTGTTTTATCCGTCCAGACGACGTGTTCATCCCGACCGGACTCCCGACAAACCAAGCATCATCCGTCCGAACGACGTATCTTTTCCGTCCGGACCCTACACTATATTGAGAAGCTTCTGTTCCAGCTTGCATTCGTCCGGACATCTCAGCAGCCTGTCCGGACGCATATCAGTACTCGAACAGTCTCAGATTCTTTCCAAGTTCCAATAAAGGGAAGATCGATCAACCGTCCGGACGATGTGGTATCCAGTCCGGACGCGCATCTCCTTAAGGCAAGAATCGCAATTCAAATATCACAGTCCTGACGTCATACAGCCTTGGTCCGGACACGCGTTCATCAGTTAAGGAAATTGCCGATTCGACTTCAATCGTCCGGACGTCTGCCTCTCATGGTCCGGACACACGCATAGCAGATATGGAAATTGTGTGTTGAAGAATTGCCGTCCGGACGTTCTTCCCCCTTGGTCTGGACGCGTTAAGCCTTATATAGAAATTACTTGCAGTGGACGTGCGACCATCCAGACGTCAGTGTCTCACCGTCCGGACGTAAGTCTTAAACAGGAAAGATTTCAGCGAAATTTTTAGAAAATCCTATCGCACAGTTGTCCGTCCGGACAGCCCAAGTTCACCGTCCGGACGGCGTTCGTACATATTACTGCAGTCGCCCATTCTGCACCTCAGCCTATAAATAGAGGCCTCTGGGCATTGAGAACTGCAAGAATTCGGTATTGAATTCCACAAGATCTCAGAGAAGTTCAAGATCCCTCTGAAGCCGTTTCAAGTGTGCTGCGCTACAACTGAAGTCTATCTTAGAGGTCGGCTCAAAGGTAAGGAATTCCATTGAAGACCTCTTCAGGTAAGAGACCTGGTTGGGAAGCGTTCGTGTTGGGTTACACGTCAGAGAGCAAGGTACGACCACTGCATCGGTACATGTGAGTGTTACTATCTTGTATCTAACTTCGTCTTCTGAATAGTGGAATTCCTAGGTTTGGCTGCCCCAGAGTGGTTTTTCTTTTAATTAAGTTTTCACTTCGTCAACAAAAACTATGTGTCTTTTATTTTCTGTTGTGCTTGATTTTCGTTGACACTTATTGCACACACTTTCTTTTAGAAGTCAATTTCAATTTTCAGAAGACAACTTCAAAATCTCTACCAAGGTTCTCAAAGTTGCACAAACTATATTGCATATGCAAAGAACATTGTTGCTCAACTTGGCACTACTGGAAAAGTCACTAAGGATGATGAGCTTATTACCTATATGGTGAGTAGACTTACTGTCACTTTTAACCCCTTTGTTACATCTCTATCCTTGCTTGTCATTATAAAGCCCTTTTCTTTGAGGATTTTTAAGCGAAGCTTTTATTTTACGAGCTTTTCACGGAAAGTAAGAATCAGTCCCTATCCACTAATAGCAACCAGTTTGCTATGTATTCCTCAAAGCCAAATCCACAGAATTTGAATAGCAAATCCAGATATCCACACAAATCCCAGTCTTGTTCATTTCCCTCTCCATGGACTGCCCGTGCTCCTCCTATGCCCAAGTCCATCTAGTCATCCACAAACCATCAACCCCTCAAGTCTCAATGACAGATTTGCAGCAAACTGAGTCACAAAGCATTGGATTGATTTCATCGCATGGATCATGCTTATGAAGGGTGCCATCCACCTGCTCAATTGTCTGCCATGGTGGCTCACTCCAACCCAACTCCTGGAAATGATCCTTGGTATGCCGATAGTTGTGCCAATCAGCATATCAAAGTAAATCTAGAAAATCTCTCTTTGCAGCAACCATACATGGGCTCCAATAATGTAGCAGTGGGAAATGGTTTAGATTTGACTATTCATAACACTGGTTCTTTACAGCTTCACACTCCTAACTCAACCTTATACTTGCACAATGTTTTACATTGCCTCAAAGCATTTGTTAATCTCTTGTCTATTAAAAGATTATGTCGTGATAATGCTTGTTTCTTAAGTCTCACTGATTCTCACAGTTTTGTTAAGGATTCTTGAACGGGAATGACCCTGGTGGATGGCAAGAGTGATAGGGTCTTTATCCTCTTCATCTCCATTCATTTTCTATCAATAAACGACATGCCTTGATTGCCCTATTAGGTATCAAAACATCTGCAACAATGTGGCATTTCAGATTGGGTCACGCCTCTTCTCAAGTTGTGTCCTCTCTACTGAATCGGTTTTCTCTTCTTGTTCTCGGTTCGAAGTAGCTAGATGTGGTCTGTGTGCCTTGTCAACTCTGCAAAAGCAAGCAGCTTCCCTTCCAACCTTCAAACCGTGTTTCAATTCGTCCCTTATAACTCATATACTCAGACGTTTGGTCTTGTTCCACCAAGTCTCTTACTGGTTGTCAATTTTATGTTTTATTTGTAGACGACTTCTCCAGGTTTACCTGGTTGTATCCAATTCATAATAAATTAGATGTCTTTTCTATCTTTGTGAAATTCAAGTCTCTTGTGGAAAAATCAATTTTCTTGTTCCATTAAACAATTCCAATCTGATGGTGGTAGTGAGTTTGTTTCTAATGTTTTCGAGCAATTTTTTGCTACTCATGGCATTCATCATAGGATTTCTTGTCCTCATACACCCCAACAGAATGGCTTGGTTGAGAGAAAGCATCGACACATCATTGATATTTGCCTCTTGGTACGGGTGTCAACGACACGATACGTGGATTTTACATTTATATGTTTTACCACTCGCAATAGTACGAATCAATTGTACTATAGTAAGGGTGATCGAACCACAGAGATTATTGGTTGTTTTGCGTAACGGAATATTAAAGAACGTATTTAACTTAACTTAAGAGTAAAAATAAAAGCAAGGGTTGTAGAATTGAAGCTACAACAATAAAATGAAGGAATAAAAGCAGAAATTGAAAATAACTTAAAGAAAACTTAGGGTGTTGATCTTATCCAATCCTCAACCAATGAAATGCTTAAAGTCCATATGGTTCTTCCTAACATGCATGATATGAGCGCGTAATGGGCGTCAACCATTATGACGACCTCGACGTGAAAACACTTTCGTTAAGACGTAGTTATAAAGCACTTAGTTTTACATTAATCTACTCCACGTGAAGATTAGTCTATAATTGAAAAACGTTTACACTACGAAAGGTGTGGAGTAATTAATGCTCCCTAGCTTACTACTCTACAACACATCCTAATAAGTATACACAATACATGAAAACCCTAATTAGGCCACAATGATAAAATATTTAGTTTCACACCAAACCATTTCACATAAAGTTTAAACTACAATTGAAAAACATTTTAGACTACCAAAGGTGTGAAATGATTGGTGTTCCCTAGCATACCCTATAAGGTGACTCTAATGAGAAATCACACATCATGTCAAATAGCATCATTACAAAAGACATCGTTCTTGTTTCCAAGAACGTTGGTTTTACTCAAGAAATCTAAGAAAACTCATAGACAAGTTTAACTCTTTTTCATGAATAATTTGATTGGAATCTTGAAAACAAAACCTTTTAGCATGGGTTTTGAGATCCTCTAGCCCTTAACAATCATCAAACATCTAAAGAAAATCTTAAGAACCTCAAGAACACTTCATGGTTTTCGAATTGGATTTTGATCAAACCCTAAGAACTAAATTAGCTAGACATGAAGTAAACTAATTTAAGCATGAAATTAAAGGAAAACAGTAAAGAAAACAAGATTTAAATAAACTAAGAACACTATATTAATCAAAGAGAATTCGGATTACAAAACGAAATGAAAAGCATTAAAATTAACTAAGATACACCTGAGACAATCGAAGCTCCCAAAAGATGCATGCCTATTACTCTCACCCATGCCTCATATATATAGAGGAAGAGATTTACAAAATAAAATCTAAAGAAGAGAGAAGATAAGAGATAAGATAGGATAGGATAGGATAGGATAAGATAAGATAGGATAGGATAAGATAAGATAAGATAAGATAAGATAAGATAAAATAAGATAAGATAAGATAAGATAGGATAGGATAAGATAGGATAAGATAAGAGATATTTGAAAATATCTAAGATATTTTGGAAATATCTAAAAATATCTAAAAAATATCTAGGAAATATCTAGAAAATATCTAACAAATATCTAAGATATTTAAAATATCAAGGAAGAGGGACATGTCAACATTGTTCCAGATTGTTCCGAAAATATCCAAATTCGATCGATTGATTATAAAGTCGATCGATCGCATTTCGCTCGATTGCATTCGTGGTTGCCCTGTCTCGATCGATCGCATTTCGCACGATCGATTTTTCTTCGACTGATGATTCAATCGATCGATTATAAAGTCAATCAATCGATTTGCCTTAGCCGATTCTTCACTTGGCAGGAGCAACTTTGAACTCTGGAAATGACCAAATCGCCCTTGATATATTTTCAGGTCTAATTCAAGTGTTTTGAACTAGATTTCAACTAAGTCCTGAAAATAAGACAAAACACAAAACTACAACAAAATGTTATATTTACAACACAAACTAGGTATAACAAATGTAAATTAAGGGGTCTTGAATAGAATATTTCAAGACTTATCACACCCCCAAACTTACATAATGCTAGTCCCTAGCATTACAACTAGAAATTAAAATACAAACAACTAATCTACATCCTCTTTCGTGGGAAACGCAATTGCATTTAGCACATGCAGCAAGCCTTTTAAACCCCTAGGCTACCCTAGTGGACCAGTGAAGTCTCGTAAAGGTTTAGCAGAAATGCTACCTACAAACATTATCTTTACAAAATATACATGTTACCTAATAAAAAGAAGTATCATCACAACGATGGTTCATAATTTATGAACAACTTTAAACTAATAAACTCCATCTTCAAACAGTTCAGATAATCAGAGTCTACTCATTTACCATTGGCCGGCGAAGACCTCACATGTTAGAAATGATGCAGTTTGATATTAACATACAATTATGGAGCTTTCAAAGAATATAACCTACATACATGCTCCAATGTCTCAAAATTCTTTATATCTCTCACTAGATGGAATAACCAAGGCATAAACATACTTTAATATTATTTACATTATTTATTATGGTTGTGCAATGCTCAAGTCCTTTAAGCTTCTAAATGACCTATGTACAAAGTGTTAGACCAGTGACTCCCAAACCAGATGGCTTTAGGGCACTAGATGTAGAACATCCCTAAGGGCTTAATAACTCAAGTCAAAAAGAACTACGAAGTCAAACTAAACATTTTTTATTTACTTACATATTTTGACGCGAACACTCAATGCTTAATGAGGCAAGAGGTCCGGTTACTCAATGAATTATATATATATATATATATATATATATATTATGCCCACGTCATCCATCTAACAAGTAATCTTGGTTTTTATCCGAGACACTCAAAACAAATATGCAAGGTATTAATTAAGCACATACCCCACAAACAATATGCCAATGTATGTCATGATTTTTCAAATTTCACAAGTGAATCTCATAGCCAAAAGTAATTAAGCAGACTTAGAATCTCTAATTGGTGATCATGTGTTCAAAATTTTAAAATTGTAAATGAAAAGCAAATCACAATTATTAATCAACTAATTTCTACAAAACAACATAGATATTCACAAAGAAATTTGAAAAATTTTGAAAATTTGTTTTACAAAATTCTGACTAAGTGTAAAAGTGTACTTCTATACCCCCAAACTGAAAATAACACATTGTCCCCAATGTGTATAAAATGAAAGCATGTTTAAGGGATAAAGAAAACCTGAATGGGGAGGTATGGTTAAAAGCATACCCCCAAACTTAGAGGTAGGAACACTTAACCTGAAAAATAAAACTAAAAAAAGAAAGTGAAAGATTAAAAATAACAACAGAATGAAATATAAACAATGAAACAAAATGAATGGGGTGCCTCCCAGGAGCTCTAAGTTTAACGTCGTCAGCCAGACCCATCAGAACTCACTGCTAATGAATGGATTTGTGTCTGGCAGTGGTTGGGCAAAATTTATCGTTTCATGCCCATTCCAATTAGGATCCTTGAGACATAGTGGATATGGCACTTCATATTTAAAATGTGCCTCAAGGAATTGTGTGGTGGAGTGCGGTGCTTCGGTAAACACTCCCTTACCCTTGGCAAGTTTTTCCTTTTCTAATTGCCCTATTGGTTCAGTCTTCGTCTCTCCCACCTTTGGATCAATGGCTACCCCTCCACTCCTAGGATTTGCAACAGGTGGACTAGAACACTTCCCTATCTCTCTCTCATTAAAGGACTTAGCTAGTTGTCCAAGTTGGACTTCTAGCTTTGCTATAGATTAAGAGTGGGAATTCAAAATTTGAGTCTGAGACTCAAATTTACTGAGACTGGTCAACACCTTTTCCTCAAATGTAGAATTTCTAGGAGGTGGAAGGGCTGATTGCTATTGTGGGTTGGGAGGATGACTATTAGGTGGCGGCTGATAATATTGATTGTTAGACTGCTGATATGCTTGGTTTTGCAGTCCATTATATTGTGGAACATTAGGCCGCCACATATTACTATTGTTTCTCAAGGCCGGGTTATAAGAATTATTAAAATGATCACTAACCGGTCTAGAGTAAACTGCGTTCATCTGCTCAAAAGGAGGCTCAGAAGACTGTCCGATAATAGGACAATTTCCGGCCTGATATGATGGATCAGAACAAAATGAACATGCATCATGTGGTGTGTGTATATGAGATGCAGTCGCAAGAACAAAACCAGATGCTAACAATTGATCTAACTTTCTAGATAAGGCATCCACTTTGGCATTTAAGTCCAAAGGTTGGGATACCTCATAAAGAGTTTGGCTCTAAGCGTTTATCCTACGACCGGATGATGAATGGTGTAAAGAATTTTCAGAAAGATTTTCAAAAAGTGTCCATGCATCATCCTCACTTTTTAACATAAAAGTACCCCCACATGAGGCATCTACCATCTGTCTATGAGGCTCAGTTAAGCCATCATAGAAGCACTGTACAAGCTACCACTTGGGAACAGCATGATGTGGACACTTTCCTAAAAGGTCCTTCATCCTCTCCCAAGTCTCATGAAATGGTTCTCCCTCTATTTGCGAAAAACCAGTTATGGCTTTTCGCATATGATTGGTCTTCCCTATGGTAAAGTACTTCTTAAGGAACTCGTGTTGCATCTGAGCCCAAGAAGTAATAGAGTTAGTCGCTAAGGAATTTAACCAATACTTTGCTTTGTCTTTAAGAGAGAACGGAAACAAACGCATCCTTAAAGCATCCTCTGTAAAATTCTGCAACCTTATGGTGGAGCAGATTTCAATGAATTCATCTAAATGCTTATAAGGATCCTCAGTACTAAGTCCGTAAAATAATGGAAGCATTTGAATGAATCCGGACTTAATTTCAAAATGAGCCGCCGTAATGTCCGGCAACTGAAGGCTTGAAGTAGGTGTGTATGTTGAGGGAACATAGTGGTCCCTCAACAGCACAGGCTTTGGTTCTTCAGCCATTGGTGAATTAGAATGGGCTCTTAGACGTGAGTTCCGTTTGGATCTACTTCGTCTAGAAATCCACTCTAAGTTTGGGTCGTATGAAAAAATAGGCAATGATAATGAACCACGACCAAACATGTGCCAACAAAATTTAATCTATATATACAAGGTACATAAAAGAAATGAAATGAAATGAAAAAGGAAGAAAACTAATCGGTTCTGCAGTGAGGCAGTGCAATAGCAGCTGGAGTGCTACTGCAGGAAAATTCGCTCCATCGAATGTTTGGTCGATCGATCGAAATTTCGATCGATCACTTTTAAAGTCGATTGATCTATTCTCTGCAAAAAAGAAAAATGCAAGAGAAATGCAGAAAATAAATCTAAAACAAAACTAAAGTCTAAATATAAATAGGACAGTAAGAAATTAAATGTAGGTTCGGTCTAGAGTCAGCAGAAAAACAGTACTGCTCAAAACAAAAATCGATCGATCTAATTTTATGTCGATCTATCGAAAGTTGATCGATCGAAAATTTAGGTCACAGAAAGTCGATCGATCGAATTTTCTGCAGAAACAGAATTCTGCAGAAAACAGACAGCACCGAATTAAAACACCAAAAACACTAAAAACAGTTTTTATACAGAACCAAAAACAGCTTATGGACACAATTTACAATATGTACTAAATCAAACTAAATACAATCCTAAATATCCCATAAACAACCGTTAATCCCCGGCAACGGCGCCAAAAATTGGTACGGGACTCAAACGACACGATACGTGGATTTTACATTTATATGTTTTACCACTCGCGATAGTATGAATCAATTGTACTATAGTAAGGGTGATCGAACCACAGAGATTATTGGTTGTTTTGCGTAACGAAATATTAAAGAACGTATTTAACTTAACTTAAGAGTAAAAATAAAAGCAAGGGTTGTAGAATTGAAGCTACAACAATAAAGTGAAGGAATGAAAGCGAAAATTGAAAACAACTTAAAGAAAACTTAGGGTGTTGATCTTATCCAATCCTCAACCAATGAAATGCTTAAAGTCTATATGGTTGTTCCTAACATGCATGATATGAGCGCGTAATGGGCATCAACCATTATGACGACCTCGACGTGAAAACACTTTCGTTAAGACGAAGTTATAAAGCACCTAGTTTTACATTAATCTACTCCACGTAAAAATTAGTCTATAATTGAAAAACGTTTACACTACGAAAGGTGTGGAGTAATTAATGCTCCCTACCTTACTACTCTACAACACATCCTAATAAGTATACACAATACATGAAAACCCTAATTAGGCCACAATGATAAAATATCTAATTTCACACCAAACCATTTCACATAAAGTTTAAACTACAATTGAAAAACATTTTAGACTACCAAAGGTGTGAAATGATTGGTGTTCCCTAGCATACCCTATAAGGTGACTCTAATGAGAAATCACACATCATGTCAAATAGCATCATTGCAAAAGACATCGTTCTTGTTTCCAAGAACGTTGGTTTTACTCAAGAAATCTAAGAAAACTCATAGACAAGTTTAACTCTTTTTCATGAATAATTAGATTGGAATCTTGAAAAAAAAACCTTTTAGCATGGGTTTTGAGATCCTCTAGCCCTTAACAATCATCAAATATCTAAAGAAAATCCTAAGAACCTCAAGAACACTTCATGGTTTTTGAATTGGATTTTGATCAAACCCTAAGAACTAAATTAGCTAGACATGAAGTAAACTAATTTAAGCATGAAATTAAAGGAAAACAGTAAAGAAAACAAGATTTAAATAAACTAAGAACACTATATTAATCAAAGAGAATTCGGATTACAAAACGAAATGAAAAGCATTAAAATTAACTAAGATACACCTGAGACAATCGAAGCTCCCAAAAGATGCATGCCTATTACTCTCACCCATGCCTCATATATATAGAGGAAGAGATTTACAAAATAAAATCTAAAGAAGAGATAAGATAAGAGATAAGATAAGATAGGATAGGATATGATAGGATAGGATAAGATAAGATAAGATAAGAGATATTTGAAAATATCTAAGATATTTTGGAAATATCTGAAAATATCTAAAAATATCTAAAAAATATATAGGAAATATTTAGAAAATATCTAAGATATTTAAAATATCAAGGAAGAGGGACATGTCAACATTGTTCCAGATTGTTCCGAAAATATCCAAATTCGATAGATCGATTATAAAGTCGATCGATCGCATTCGTGGTTGCCCTGTCTCGATCGATCGCATTTCACACGATCGATTTTTCTTCGACTGATGATTCGATCAATCGATTATAAAGTCAATCGATCGATTTGCCTTAGCCGATTCTTCACTTGACAGGAGCAACTTTGAACTCTGGAAATGACCAAATCGCCCTTGATATATTTTCAGGTCTAATTCAAGTGTTTTGAACTAGATTTCAACTAAGACCTGAAAATAAGACAAAACACAAAACTACAACAAAACGTTATATTTACAACACAAACTAGATATAACAAATGTAAATTAAGGGGTCTTGAATAGAATATTTCAAGACTTATCACCTCTCTCTCCTTGCTCAATCTCACTTAGCCCCAATGTTTTGGGTTGATTCATTTCTCTCCTCTATTTTCATAATAAATTGGTTACCCACAAAAATACTTGATAATGTCTCTAATTTTTTCAAATTGTTCTGCTAAGCTCCTGATTACACTGCTTTGCGCACTTTCGGATGTGCATGTTTTCCTCTTCTACGTCCATACTCCACTCATAAATTAATGTTTCGGAGTAAGCGTTGTATCATTCTCAGTTATAGTGCACATCAGTAGGGATATCAGTGTTTAGATCCTATTACCCATTGTGTGTATTTATCAAGGCATATGGCTTTTGCTGAAAATGATTTTCCTCCTAAAAAGGGTAATCTCAACTCTCCTGCTACTCCCTCAATTCCCACATCTTATCACACGGTTGATCTCCCTACTCTGTTATACCCTGCATCTTTTGACACACAACCATCTACACCTACTCAATCTACTACGCCTTCTTTTATGTTGTCCCATAAGCCTATGTCAGATGTCCAAGCTTCCCCAATATTCTCCTCTTTCTCTTGAGACATTGCAAGATATGACAACCCCTCCTTAGTCTCCATTTTCCTCAACTAATACCTTACTCGTACCACCCTCTCCTTATCCCGAAACTAAACCACTTCTTTCATCTTCACATTCGGTTGCTGCCCCTAATCCACTCTCTTCCCATGCTTCTCATGATTCTATTTCAACCCACACTATGGTTACACAGTCCAAAACTGGGCATCTCAAGCCACGATCATATCCTGGATTCCAAATGCACTATTCCTCAAAACATCCTGTTTGTAACTTATCTAGTGTTACAATTCCTCAAGAACCTACATGCTTAAAAGTAAAACAGAAGCAAGATGGCACTATTGATCGGTATAAAGCACGGTTGGTTGCTAAAGGGTTTGATTAAGAAAGTGGGGTAGATTTCAGTGAAACATTCAGCCCAATTGTTAAATATTCTACCATATGGGTCATTTTGGCATTGGCAGTACAATTTGATTGGTGTGTATGCCAATTGGATGTATCCAATGCCTTTCTTTATGAAAATTTGTTGGAAAAGGTTTATATGGCTCAACCTTTTAGTTTTGCAGGTTACACAAGTCTTTGTATGGCCTAAAACAAGCGCTTCATGCGTGGTTCACACGTTTATCACAAGCCCTTTTGGAACTTGGCTTTGTCTCTTCTTCGGTGGACTCCTCTTTTTTCATGTTTCATCAACGATCTGTTCGCATATTCTTCTTGGTTTATGTTGATGATATACTTGGTACGGGTACTCATTTTTCTCACATTGTTTCTTTCATTACTAAATTATAGCAAGTGTTCAAGTTGAAGGATATTGGTCCATTGGGATACTTTCTCGGGATACAAGCTACCCCGTCCTCTTCTGGTTTGCATCTTCGACAAGCTAATCATATCACTGATCTTCTCTCACACACCAAAATGTTAGGTGCCAAACCATACACTTCACCGTGTCTTGCTGGTACTCGACTTTAAAAATCTGCTGGTGAACCGCTTTCTCCAACTGCCATTATTGAATTTCAACAAACAGCGGGTGCTTTACAATATTGTACCTTGACGCGGCCCGACATTGCCTTTGTCGTCAACAGTTATGTCAATATATGCATAGTTCATCTTCTCTTCATTGGATTGCAGCGAAAAGAGTCCTTCAATACCTTAAAGGGACCATTGATCATGGTTTATGGTATACCAAAGGTACACTTACTCTTCAAGCATTTTAAGATTCAGATTGGGCCGGTAACCCGATGATCGATGCTCTACGACAGGTTTTGGTATATTTTTGGGCTCTTGTCTTATTTCTTGGACAGCTAAGAAGCAATCAGTGGTTGCTCGTTCAAGCACCGAGGTTGAGTATCGTGTTATGGCTATGGCCACTACTGACTTGTTTTGGTAAAGAATGCTATTTAAGGATATTTTTTTCCCATTGTTCTCTACACCTGTCCTATGGTGTGATAATATCAGGGCTCTTGTACTTCCTTATAATCCTATGTATCATGCTAGGACGAAGCATATTGCAATTGACTACCATTTCATTCGTGACAAGGTGATCAATTGAGACATTTCTATTAAATTTATTAGCACTCCTGATCAGATTGCAGACATATTGACTAAGGGCCCCAATCCTGCTCGCTTTGGTTTCTACATGACAAGCTCATGGTATGCCCTGCCCCCATTTGCTTGCGAGGGGATGTTAACGATATATCAACAACCTCTACTGTCAAGATAACAACCTTCATTCTAGTAGATAAGTCCAAGACTAAGTCTCCCACATGACACGGTTGATGTTCCTTGTATTCTGCAGAAGATCATGTTGCATCACTTTCCCTCTTATATTCAAATTCAAATGTAGATAGAATTACATTCAAATATAGATATGATTACATATGTATTTCAAACTTCAATTATCCCTTGTACGTATTTCACGTATTTCAGTCTATAAATTCAATACAATAATGACATAGAAAGTATTCAAGCTCAAAAGCGTTCATTGTATCAAAGCTCCTAGATCACGCATCTATCTAAATATACATTTTTTTTTTCAATCGTTCCTGCTTCCTTTTTCTTTCCTCCTAATCTTGGTCAGCTTTCTTCTACCAAACTAGAAGGACCTAATTCCTACTCAATGTGGTTATCTAAATTTTTTCCTATTTTGAAGACTAATGACTTGATGGGCTTTGTAGATGCATGGTTCTGAGCCATGTCCATCACAGTTCCTTCTTGATTATGAAGGAAAGGTCACTAGCACTGTTAATCCCGAGTTCCAGCTATGGACGAAGAATGATCAATTCGTCCTTAGTTGGCTCAATGCCACTTTGTCTGACAAGGTCTTTCCTACTGTTTTTGGTCTCTCCATCGTGCTCATGATGCTCGGGTTGCTTTATCCAACCGCTTTGCTTCTGATTCTCCGTTGCGTGTCCAACATCTCACATGACAACTTCGGAATCTCCACCAAGGTTCTCAAAGTTGCACAGACTATATTGCACATGCAAAGAACATTGTTGTTCAACTTGGCGCTGTTGGAAAGGTCACTGAGGATTATGAAATCATTACCTATATGGTCAGTGAACTTACTGCCACTTTTTACCCATTTGTTACATCTTTATCCTCTTCCAATTTGCAGCTAAGCTCGGTCATCCTAACTGGCAATGATGTTGATGAGGATCGGATGGACTAAGCTTCACACAATCTCCTAATCCCCTTACATATATACCCTCATCTCCTCACAATAGGAAATCTAGTCTTTAGCGATGACAAAAAGTCATCGCTAAAGATTATAGTGTCGTCGCTAGCATCGTAGTTAAAAACTCATTAGCGAGTCATCGTAGCTAAAAATACCTATTAAGAAACGACTTATCGTCGCTATTATCAAGGACAACAATATGTTGTCCCTAATATCATATCTATTATAGAGACCACTGTTTTGAAGATTTTTTTTTTTAAAAAAAAAGATATATATATATATATATATATCCTTTTTTCCTTTTTTTTTTTTTTTTTTTTGTCAATTACTGTTTTAGTTTTTTGGTGTAAATTATCTAAATCACAATTATTAATCTGCAAAAAAATAACAAAACAAAACAAAGCAAAAGGTCGGTACACGTCCTCCAGAATGATCCTTCATTTCAATATAAAAGCTTCCATTTTCCAGAACACGTGAGTCCAAATAGTAAACAGCAACTAGAAAGAAACACATTCCTAAACATAAAACAATATTCAATCAGATCTAATTAATTCTAGATGCATTCTCATGATTATATATATATATATAGCCTAATGAAATGATCTTCCCATGACTGCATTAATTATATAAATTAGTCTTGACGGCTTTAATCCCTAGCCATTCACAAATCACAAGCAAATAAGACCAAATAACCCCAAATTAATTAGTAAAATACCTTACTTTTTTTTTTTTAAAAAAAAAAAAAAAAAAAAAAAAGGAAGAAGAAGAGAGTAAAATACTGTAAATTTGATCGAATTAAGCTAAAGACTTCTACATCATCACTCTGCTGCTGGATTAATCTTGTTTTGCATAAACATAACAAAAATATAAGATAACTATATACAACGTACCTTAACATAACTATTATTTCCACATTTTTTTTTAATTTATAATTTTTTGTAGTTATTATACTTTAATTTTCTTACTTTGTCCCCTACTGATTGTTTGGGTATTGGGGAATCTAATTTTAGGCAGGAAGAAGTATATGTTAGCATAATAGTAAATAAAATGCTAATTCAATAAAATAAGCAGCGGAATTAAATATAAATACCTCCAGCCATTTTTGCTCAAACATATGAAGAAGCCTTAGCGATAAACATAAATTCTGCAAAAAGAAAATTTTAGACTGAAGATCTTCTGACCTATGCCTACCGGTGCCAATAGATGGATAATAGGGCTCTTTATATAGGTAGGCCAGGGACCCTCATCTTTAATGGTTAGCTGATTTTATTCCTCCCATCAAGGAATTAAATCATAAACATAAATATAAAAAAAACCGTTATTATCATGAACCATAATGTGGAATATAAAAACTGTTTAAATCATATTGAATACATTTATTATAATTACCGTTACAGTAATTAAAAGCCGTAACCGTTACATCAAATTAAATATGACATAAGGGACATTTATGTAATTTCTTACATTCTCCCACTTGACCCTTATGATACATATAATTCCTTACGATGTTCGGTTCTTCAATATGACAATTACTTTATTTATTCCAATAATTCATGAAATCCTCCCACTCACATAAGGAATACTACACATGAATCATGGCGGTAAAACTTTATATAATAAGTTGTCCCTTCCATGTATTACATATAAAATATTCCCTAAATGAGCACTATATGGGCAATCATACTTTATGAATGAACTTCTTATAAGTTATTCGGGTCCAACTTTAATTTTATCCCCATGGATAATATAACAAATGTGCACAAAAATTTATTAACAATAACTTGATGTCTATAGACCAAATAGAGAGAAACTAAGCAAAAAATGAATTAATGAATTTCATATATTCCGCATGACTTTATACTTTCTTTACCGGTAAACTTTTAGTCATGGGATCCGCAATCATTAATTCATCACTTATATGCTCAATAGACCATTTATGTCTCTTAATGTTATCTCTCGTACTGAGATACTTGATGTCGATTTACTTATGCTTCTACTCTTTATTCTTATAAAAGAAAACTATAGTACCGCATAATATCTTTATGGTCTAACTATAAATCGACAATATTGAGACTTTCAACAAAATGTCTCATCCATCATGCCTATGTACCAAATTCATAGCATGTAAGAATTTTAACTTTCTTGGTAGACGTAGCAATTATAGCTTGTTTTCTGCATCTTTAGGATATATCTCTCAATAAGAAAATATATACCATAAAGTAGACTTTCTACTATCTACACAATCAATAAAATTCAAAATATAAATAACCAACCACCTCCAAATGGAAAGTGTATCTTTTAGGTTAAGCTGTACTTATTGGTTCCTTGCGTACACCGCAAGACTTTATTTGCAGTACTTTATTGACCCAGTAATCTTATTGTCAGTCAAATAGTTAAGTCTAGTGCAAGTCTATGCTTACATTAGGTTGCATAATGCAGATACTTACAAAAGACCTTTCATCTACCCTTTGTTCCAATACATTTTGGGACATTTAATATGTATTAAATTTATCCCTCTTAGCTGCTACTGAAGGTGCAAATCCTTCATTCTAAATCTTCTCAAAACTTATTCAATGTAGGCCTTCCGAGACAATGTCAATGTGCTTTATGTCTCTTGTGAATTTCTATGTCAGAGACATAAGAAGTTTCACCCAAATCCTTCATTTCAAAGCTTTGAGAAAGAAACTTCATGTAGCAAACTTAAATCACTATTTGCAAAATAATATCTACATATAGGACTAGAAAGATTACTGTACTCCCACTGACCATAAGGTGTATATACTAATTAATAAGGTTTTCAATAAACAATGAAGCAATAACCTTATAAAAAGTATATCACCAATGAGAGATCTGTCACAGCCTATAAATAGAATTGCTTAATTTGCAAGCATTCTGACTGTTATTTATAAAACCTTTAGATTGTGCCATGTAAACCTCATCTTTAAGATCCTCATTCAGGAAAGTTGTTTTCACATTCATTTGATGTAGCTCTAGATCAAAATGAGCTACTGTATCACAATGTGGAATTATCTCCAGTCATGGCTTGTGAAAGCAATTTTGGATCATCTTTAGGTCTGACTTCAAAATCAGACTCATGAGGTACACAACATAATCACTAGAGATTGTTGATCTCTTTATTCTATAAGTTTTTCTTAATTCTACTTCCTCTGCATTTTGCAAAGTTTAAGTAGATTCAAACTGAACCTATTCTTCATGAGTTGACAATTCCAAAACTGATTGTAGTTCAAGGTAATCAATTTGATTTTCCATAAGTACAATCAAACATCCTTCATATGAAGGAGCCTTAGTCAACTCTTGTATTTCCTCTAAGTAAAATCTTTGAGGATAAACACTCCCACTAGGTTCAACATCCTCTAGAAATTTTACAATCAACAACTTTATGATTATATGAAGGATAATAAAACATTAAAACCCCTTAAAGTTTACTAGATAGTCTATAAAAGATTCGTTGGTTGTCCTTGAATCTAATTTCCTTAGACGAGGATTATAAATCCCCTCTTTAGCAAGGCAACCCCATATGTGTAAATAATTTAAACTAGTCTTCCATCTATTTCATACTTTAAAAGGTGTCTTTAAGACAACCTTAGATGGAATCCTATTTAATATATACACAACGGTCTTTAAGACTTTACTCGATAAGGGTAATAGAAGATTAGTATTACTAATCAATTCCCCTTTTGTGTGTACCTACCATAATACTCTTTTGCCTATATTTTAGATCTTATGATCTTCATGTTGTTTCTCTTCTTCTACCTTATAGGTATTGAAAGCATTCAATACCTTAGCCTTATTATTTTTAGAAGATAGAGATACATAAACCTTATATGACCATCACTAAATGAGATAAAAATATCTCTGACCATTTAGACATTGAGTATGAAAAGGTCAACACCTATTAATGTACATTATCTCAAGAATTTCAAAAGGCTCTCTTTGGCATCTTTAGTGGTCTTGTTGATATACTTTCCCTTATGCAGTCCACACAAGTACCAAAATCAATAAATTATTATTTATCGACTTTTATTTTCTTTATGGAGATATATTTCAATCTCCAATGCCATGATAAGAGCATTTTTCATTTATAATACTCCACTATACGTCAACATCTTTATGCAAAGATAAACAATAAATTTGCTTCAAACTTGGGATACAGATAAATTTTAATAAACCATCAATTAATATTCCACCCTAAATAAAAATTTCAAGTTAAAAAATTGAAATTTTATTTAACAAACTAAAATATAAATTAATTTTTTCTTGAAAAATTTGGAATATTTAAAACATTATTGAGGTAAAAATAACTGAATTTTTAAAATTAATCTATAAATCCCAATAACCTTTAATTGTAAACACGTGTTATTCATTTTAAGAAAATTTTGCATTGTGTTGACAACATGGATTGTTAACCAGAATCAATCCATAACATATTTAAAGGAGTCAATAAAGGAGATTCACTATACACTATATAAATGAGATTTTATTAATTTCAAGTCATTTCTCTTTCTTCATGCAATTTTTCTTTATATGCACTTATGTTTTCTTTATTGCAAGAGAAATAAGTACCTTGATTACCAAAATACTTTATTGGCACCTTATTCTCATGCTTTAAATGTTGGACATAATTGCCTTTATTGGTATTTTCTTTAACATGAGTAATCATGTGAAGACTTTATGGATTCTCTCATCTTCTTGAACACACATGGTTAGAAGTTCCTTTAAATAACCAATGATCTTTATGTGTGCTACAAGATAAAATAATCAGAAGAAAAAATTCAAAATGAAATATACCAAGAATGACTTAAAAAATCTCAATCTTTAGGGAATTAAGCTAACCTATCATATCCTTCATTCCCATAATGGGATTAGAAACACTTTTGAGACTATAAAAGCATTTTTCCAGTCAGAAAAATTATTAGCATAAAGTATTGGAACATACAACTACTAAAAGTAGAGTGACAGGAATAACTGCAAGAACCAAAAAAAAAAAAAAATAAACAAAGGAATACTTTAATGCTATGAAGTAACTTTATTTTAAATTAGCCAATGCCAATTTAATAGTAAATAGTAAATTTCAACCTACCTGTGGGCAAAGGTTGCATCACGCATGAAATTTACCCTTTATTAATAAGACTAATAAATTTAAACATTAATAAATAAAATTCTCCGTACCTGTGGGCCTAAGAGAAACTTTACTTTTAATGCTAAATTTGTTATCTTATTCTAATTAAGTCATAAAAATAAAAACGTCCCTGTGGGGATAAGCAATTAAATTTATGAATTAATTACAACATGATGTTAATTTTTCTATATGAAGTTCAATTGTGTACGAACTTTATGTAATTATTATAAAATTAGGATGCTATGGCTCTCCCAAAATTATAATAATTACGCTGCAATTCATGAACATCTAATAAAATTCTTTACGATGTTCATACGTGTAATCCTGATGTAATTATCAATAAAAATGGGATGCTGTGGCTCTCCCAAAATTATTATGATAATTACGTGTGTGTAATCTTGATGCAATTATTATTCAAAAATTGGAATGCTTTGGCTCTCCCAAAATTATCATAATAATTGCGACTTCATTAACATCTAATCAACTTTATAGATACCCACAAATGGCCCTAAGAATATAACAAACCAATACCTAAATAGGGTAAACAGCATTTTCCAATGTGCAACTAGGTGAGTTCCCAGGAAAGTGAGGGAGGTCACAACGGACACACTTAAATCCCAAGACTTTCCTTAGCCAGAACTTTTCTAGACATTGCATTCTTGGATATTACTGTAAACACACCAGCATGTATGGTATTGCTAATTATTTTTGGGTCTAGGCATCAAGCAATTTTATATTTAAACAATATAAATTAAACAGTTGAATATATCCATAAGTTCAAGTATTAAAGAAACAATAATTTTAATATTGAATAATGAAAAAATTATAAGACAAATAAAATTACAATATAAAGACATAATAAAACTTATGACCCAATGGTTTTAGTAGTCTTAAAACCTTTAGAGAGCCCAAGATCTAAACCCCACAATAACTTAAATGTTTTTAATTCGGGATGGGCGGCTAAAAATGGGTTGGAATTCTGGGTCAGCCCACTTGATGATCCAGGTTTTTTTTTTTTTTTTTTAAACTGGATCGGGCTTGTTGTTAAAAACCCATACCCGAAACCCATATTAACCCTAACCCGAAAATTTATCCCCTTGACCCGAAAACACAACCTTTGACCTGGAATACCTGAAGCTCTGTAGCCGCCACCCTCATACCCCTACCTCGCACAGCCTTATGCGGCGGTTTGCCACTGGGGCTGCCGCACAGCCTTATGCGGCCCTTATCCCATGCAGCTCAGCTTATGGGGCTTTACGGTGAGGTTCTTGGGCCGCCTTGAAACACTGTTGCCGTCGAATGACCAATGGCCAGTCGGCCATCCACCTAGAACCATCTCCAAACACCACCCATTGGGTTTCAAGGTGGTTTCATGAGACTAGTGGGCTGCCGCTCAGCCTTATGCGGCACTTTTCTCGTCATAGCCAGTGCTGAATGTTTGGAGCAACGGCTGGTGGTGCTATGGTGGGTTTCACTTTCATGGCAGCTTATTTCATGTTCTGTAAGTGCTAAAATATTGAAGTTTTGCAAATTTCGAGATTACAAAGCACTCGAAGCAATTAGTTTTTTTTTTTTTTTAATCTTTGTTTTGCCAAAACAATACTAAAAAATGTTTTACTCACAAAGCACTTACAGATTCAAAATCTTATGATTTACAATTATTATAAATCATCAAGGCATAGATGCTAAAAACAATACATGAACGGAACATAAATCTAAGCAAACATTATTCCCATATCATCTATTGGATTTGACCCGAACGAAATTCAATAAAAATAACTTAATGCTGAGCAAATTGGCATAGAGGTAGGCTCTGATACCACATGTTAGCATAATAGTAAATAAAATGCTAATTCAATAAAATAAGCAGCGGAATTAAATATAAATACCTCCAGCCATTTTTGCTCAAACATATGAAGAAGCCTTAGCGATAAACATAAATTCTGCAAAAAGAAAATTTTAGACTGAAGATCTTCTGACCTATGCCTACCGGTGCCAATAGATGGATAATAAGGCTCTTTATATAGGTAGGCCAGGGACCCTCATCTTTAATGGTTAGCTGATTTTATTCCTCCCATCAAGGAATTAAATCATAAACATAAATATAAAAAAAACCGTTATTATCATGAACCATAATGTGGAATATAAAAACTGTTTAAATCATATTGAATACATTTATTATAATTACCGTTACAGTAATTAAAAGCCGTAACCGTTACATCAAATTAAATATGACATAAGGGACATTTATGTAATTTCTTACAGTATATAGGTGGTCTTGAGATAGCTAGCAATTTCCTTCGGTGAATATTTGTGTTCCCTTATTAATTTGGATTTCATTAATTACCTGTATAGAGCAGGAATAGTCGTCTATATATCTTTCCTTATTAATTTTCTCCGAAGGTGTACGTATGTACGTACGTGTTAGGTGCTACCGTTCTAGTCTAAATAATCTAAACAATAATATTGCTAGCTAGTCTAAATTTGATAACGCGTAGAAATTGTCTAAAATGGTATAATCGAACATCTTAACTAGAGATCGAAGTCAAATGTCATGGTTTTATGTTCCTATTAGGCTATTATCAAAAAGTTGACAACCGCGCCGCCCAAAACAACAAACGGCAAAACACGGACGCTGACCATGGATGCTTCTTCACGTTTACAACTACTTGTACGCAACCTACGTCTATTATTAGAGATATAACTAAACCTAAAACCTCTAATTAAGCGCGTGTCAGCTCCCCGATCCCTCTCCTTACAAACAGTCTTTCACCTGCCATGGGCCGGCTAAAGAGGCTAAGAAATCTCATGCACATGCTCAAAGACAAAGCCTCGTTGATCAAAGCAACCCTATCAATCAAACGCGGCGCCGGTTCTTCTATAAACGTCGCCGTCCTCCGCGCCACCACCCACGACTCGTCCAGACCTCCGTCCGAGAAGCGTGTCGCCGGCGTCCTCTCCCTCGGCGACGGGTCCCGCCTCACCGCGTCCTTATGCATCGAAGCGATCATGGATCGACTGCACGACACGCGCGGAGCTGCGGTTGCCATAAAATGCCTCTTCACCACTCATAGCATTATCAGAAGGGGCTCCTTCATTCTCCAAGACCAACTCTCCTTCTATCCTTCTTCCGGTGGCAGAAACTTTCTCAACCTCTCAACGTTCCGAGACGATTCCGACGTGGATATGTGGGAATTGTCATGTTGGGTTAGATGGTACGCGGGTTTCTTGGAGCAAAACTTGATGGTTTCTAAGGTTTTGGGTCACTACCTGTGTTCATCTCCGCGAGCCAATAATAAAGAAGATAAAGAAGACACGGCGCTGACCTTTTCCAACTCCGATTTATCAAGAGAGCTCGATGTTCTTGTGGATTTCGCAGAGCAAATTGGCGAAGCGCCGGAATCGTTACACCTTCAGAGGAACGACTTGGTTTACGAGGTGGTGAGAATGGTGAGTGAAGATTACAGGTTGGCTCAGTCGGAAATCTTCCTCCGAGTTGTGGAACTCGGCAACAGAGTGGAGAATCTGAGTTACGATGAGATGACTCATGTGCTAAAGGCGTTGAAGAGGTTTGAGGATTGCAAAGAGAGGTTGTTGTTGTTGTTCGCGAATCGAAAGAAGAATGATGGGTTGTGGGATTTGATTAGCGAGACGAAGGTGAAGCTCCTTGCGATGATCCAGAAGATAGATGAAATGAGGCTGGTAATGGTTAGGATGGGAAGGAGAGATGACGCAGGTAGTGCGTCAACGCTGTTCAGAAACACTTTTTCCCAGTCGGGGAAGTTGTTCGGTTCGGATCTGGTGCTGGTGCATGGGTGGGCCTAAATCGGGTTCCTTTGCCGGTTTCAACTGAAGTGTAATTAAGTCACAACATAAGGGGTTTTTGTTTGCAGCGGTACCCCTAAATTTTAGTGTATTTTTATGCGAAAGATGTCTAATTCTCAGAAATCCATTTGACCATGTTATCTTATAATTGGTCGGTTGTGCAGTAACACGGTCGTCGGTGTCTTATATATTCCACGCATGTTCGTCCTCAGTCATCCCATTTGTAATCTTTTCATTCGTTTATCCACGCAATTATTTATTTTAAGTTACTTTTTATTTTCTTTTTTTCTTTTTTTCTTTTTTTCTTATATGTTGTGTTTTTTCTTTTCAGAAATGCTAGGTTTTTGATTATTCTTTTTCTTCAAAAATTTGTTTCTAAATGATCTGTTACCATCCATGTGATCTAATGTTTTAGTAAATAGAGCCATAAGTTGATGGGATAGTGACACATCATCTGGAAACTTAATTTTTTGAAACAAATTTGGAAAACCTAGAATTTCTCTCCCTTTTTTTTTTTTTTTTTGAAATATCTGATATGGAAAGCTTGTTAAAGACTTAAAGTACCCAACATTAGACGATATGAAATAAGTGTGAAGAGTATCAATGTACTTGATAAATATATGTTCTAGAATATTATTTCATTTGAAGAAAATACACGATGAGCTCTTTAATTAAATTTGGATTTTCTTTAAATTTTTAATAAAACACAAAAAAACTATCATTTAACAAACTCTCTATTAAAAGTTAAATTTAGCATTTATCAGAATCTCTCTTTAAATGTAAAGATGCATAAAGTGAATGTCAAAGTTTTCTTAATATTATTTTTTGCATTGAATGCTTCAAAAGGTTTGGCTTTACTTAAATTTAAAGGTTTAATACGTTTTTGGTCCCTGAGTTCTGAAAACTTTATTTTTTAGTACCTGAGTTTCAATTCGCATCACAGATGGTACCTTCGTTTTGGGATAAGACCAAATTAGCACCTTAGTCAAGTTTTCCGTCCAAAAACTAACGGCCCGCCAGGTGTCAACCCGTAAAGGTTGACGTTTGTTTTAGTATAAAAAAAAAATAAAAAATAAAAAATATTTATAAATTAATTAAAAAATTAAAAACTTCAAAAAAAAATTGAAAAAAGAAAAGGAAGAGGGGTGGTTGAGGTGGCCACCATCGAGGTGGCCAAGGGGAGCCATCCTCTTGACCGGTCTGGGGTGGCCGAACCACCCCATGGCAGAAAAAATAAATAAAAATATAAAAAATTTGGTCAAGGGTTTTGGCCGTTGGGGGTGGTTCGGCCACCCCATGAGCAAATAAGAAGCAGAGCAAATAAGGTTGTTGAAGGAGTACAAAGCAAGACTACAAGAGGACAGGCTGGACGTGCGGGTGTGGTAAAGGTGTTTGACAAAAACTCCTGAAAGAGAGTAGAGAATAAGAAAAGGGAAATGAAGAAAGGTCTGAGAGAAGATAAAAGAAAAGGTCTGTGGGCAAGTGCGATAGAGTTAAAAAGGAAGAGGAAGAAGGTATGATGTGGGTTTCTCTGGAAATGGGGTTGGCTATTTTGTGTGTTGGAACCAAGGCCGGTGTGGGGTAGTATCGTCTTAGAAGCTAAGACGGCTGTGGGACAGAGACTCGGATTGGCTATGGGTGTTGATCGATTTACAAAGAGTTGGAATTCAAAAATGGAAGCAGAGTTGAGAAAGATTAAAGTGCAGTATGATCAATGGAGGAAGGCTGTGGAAGTAGCTGCAGCAATGCTTTCAGCAAGGAATAATGGAAAGTTCATGGAGAGAACTGGATCATTGGACAGGATCACCGATTTCCAGGGATAGTGTTTGGGTGTTGGTGAAGTGTTTGAAGATGAGGGGTTTACGGTTGCCATGGGAAGGATCGAAAGAGACTTGGCGTTTGTTGGGGAGATGATCAGCTCCAAAGACACATGGGCCTAAAGTAGTATCAGGGGTCCAGCCCGTCGGGTCAGTCCGTCCAAATCAGACTTAAGTACAAGACTCAACATTATCTCCAAAAAGACTTATATCCTGAGTATATCAAGATAGACTCATATCCCATCAAATATGAGATAAGGTATCTAATAGTATGACATCAGATGAAGAAGTAGTGTCCTATTCTGTAACGCCCCGCCTTTTACAAAAAGGCGTAAGTGAAAATTTTTCGATTTTCACGTGACATTACGACATCATCAGAGTTATAAATTGGCAGCGAAATATATATTTTTTTTTATCCAACAGACTTGGAAAGAAATAACACATCAGAGCTTCTAACTGAAATACCTCAAAATAGATATAAAGAGTATAATTAAATATTTACACGTTAAAATAGTATTTGTGCCACATATGGCACGGATAATTTACAAATATTATATTCATAATAATATTATTACATACCAACAGAAATATAAATATCGTTCTCAAGATAATATAATAAAGGACTAGAACACTGCAGTCCACAAAATGGAGGCATCCCAGCCTTAAACACTGCTACCAAAATCACCTAAAGGTTTGGACCATCCTGATACTCCTCTTCTTCATAACCTGTAATAATATATAATACAGAGAGAAACAATAATACAAAAATACCTAGTGAGTCTACTGTTTTCAATAATATGATGATTACTGATTTAATTAACAATATACGATGCAATGATATGATGTAATGACAGTTTTATATGCACAGTCTTATTTATTTTCTTCTTGCACTCCTCTCATACCAGGGCCATTAAATCTCTGTTCGTTTAAGCGGCTAGTTATTGGAGCACAGACTCCCTTACATGTTTTCTTAACTTTTCCGCACTAGTAGTCAAAGTAGCATACTTAGTACATTGGTCATCCCGACAACCAAGTACATTGACCATCCCGACAGTCAATTAAGTAACCATAACTTGCCTAGCACATTGACCATCCCAACAGCCAACTTGTACTTATTATTGTTTTTCGCACAGGCGGTATGCCTGTCCATTGGTCATCCCAACAACCAACTTGTTATTAATCCTGCATCAGAATTATTAACAGTATGCAATATACTATTCCTATGCATATAATTAAATAAAGCAGAAATCACAACATTATAGAAAACAACCACGTATGATCCTCAGTAAGTAAGAATACTCACAGTTCTTTCCTGCTTCAGAAAGTATTTACAGGAATGATAACTGCATAATTATATACATGCAATAATAAATTAGTATAAAATACTAAGAACTTATTTTGACGCTTTTATCATTTTCGACTTTTAAACCACTTAACCCGATTTCTAATGTCGCTTAAATATTATAATGGCATAAAATAGGTTATTTATTTTACCACATATTTTATTCGGACATTATTACGGCATTTATTAATTAATATCCACAATATCCTTTTAAGTAAAACGGTATTATAAAAGCTTATCTATTTTTGTACCAAATCAACATAGTGACTCCATTAATATAATTAATGAGCTTTATATTTTAAAAGTATACAAGCGATACAATATAAATAATCCTTATTTTAATCTTATTATAAAATTTGGGTGGAATAACGGCATTAGTGTTACTAATGCCTAAAAGTACTTTTAGAATTTTAGGCAGCATAATAGTGCTTTTGTAAAATATTACTTTTTATTCGGCATTACAACGATGTATTTTATAAATTGTTCGCACCACTTAAAAAGCCCTATTTAAAAAATACAACACAAAATATTAGATAAATAAAGCTCATGAAATTTCCAATATTAAAATAACATTTTATATAAAACTAAATATCCGTTCTTCTTTTTTTTTTGTATCTTTTCTCCTTTTTTCTTTTTTCATTTCTTTGTTCCTTTTATTATACCCACCAACACACACACAAAGAGAAATATATGTATAAATATATACATTAGCTAAGTCCCTTACTTCTATAGACTATAAGGAAATACATAAAACCAAACAAAAGGAGAAAAGAGACTTCCGGGAGAGAGAGGGAGAGAGAAAAATGGGTCCTTATCCTTTTGTCTTTTATTTCTTTTTCTTTCCTTAACTTTATCTTTATCTATATCTTTTCCTCTCCTACTCTTTTCTTTCTTTCCTGTTTCTTTCTTCTTCTATTCTTTTATTCACCAAGAGTCCAAGACACACACAAACACAGCAGGTACCCGAGAGAGAGGCAGAGAGACAGAGAGAGCTTACCTAGAGTAAAGGAGGTGATGGTTTTGATTTGAAGGAAATTAAAGGCTTTTCAAGAGCTGGAGCTTACTCCTGTTAGGTCTAGAGGAAGAGTAAGGTCTGCTAGTTTAAGGGTAAAACGACAGAGGGAAGAGGAGAATCGGTTTATGGGTCTCCTACTCAATTTCTTCTCTCCATCTCATGGTCTCTCACTCTCTCGTTCAGACTCCCTGTGTCCCTCGGGAAGAGAGGGTAAAGGGAAGAACGGGAAAGAAGGAGAACAGAGAAGAAAGAAGAAGGAAGGAGAGAGTTGCTGCGGGTTGGAAGGGAAACGTAGAAGATGGAGAGTTTCTGCTTCTTCTTCTTTTCTGAGTTTGCTACTGCCTTTCTTTGAGTTTCAGGCCAAGACAGAAAAATGAGAGGAGAGTTCCTGCTTCTGCCATGGGAGAAAAACAGAGAAATAGAGTGTAGGACAGAGGAAGAAGAGGAGGTTGGGCATGAATCCGAGTGGGGCTGCACCTCTTTTATAGTAGATTCATTGGTTAGGATCTCTCTTAGTTGCATTTGATCGACGGTTGGGAAAGTCTACAGGTGGTAGACGTGCTGAGCAAGATGAACAGGGAGTCTCAAAGTCATCCAGATTCTCAGAATATCATGATTAGTTTCTATCTCTAAGGGACAGGTAGTTTAGTTCTAACTAATTGATTCTCTTTCTAATTAAACTGGGCAGTAACTGGGCAGTATCAACGTATATGGAGGCTGGGCTGGGCTAAAATGGGCTTGGCTGGGTTTTTATAGAAATAGAAATGGGTCCACTAATAACATAACTGAATTTTCGTCCTATTCAGAGGTATAATTTTTCGTGGATGTTTTTATACTCTTCACGAAGTCTAAAAATTATGAAATTCGGAGGGTAGTTAGAGAACTTCGAGACGAGCGTTCTGGATTTTGAATCGACAAAAACGGAGTTCGTTTGACCCTATTTTCGTTATTCCAAAGTTTAAGGTCCGTTTGAGTTTTTATCAAATTAAAACTATAAAGACTTCTAAATGAATATTTATTTTTATAAATATTCATATTTATTCTTTTACTTTATTATTAGGTTTTAAAACATATTTTAAGATATTTTATTTAATATCTTAAAATACGGGGTGTTACATATTCAGTTTGGACTCTACTGCCCAATTCAAATTCTATGAAGATAAGGCTTATGAAGATAGAACAAAAGACTATGTGATCAAGGACTCAGACTCCTAATCAGATTATGCTCCAAGCACTCCAGCAATTTTACAACTGTGGACTGTGAGCCTATAAGTAAGACTACTACGTCAGGTATTTACACACACGTATATTCTCTAAGCTCTGAGATTTTAAGTACTCCAAAAAAGTCAATAAATTTGTAACTGACTTAGACATCGGAGTGAGGGTCCAGTCGGCACCCCCGATGAGCCGTTTATTATTTTGTAGATTACGAGAAGACTAAATATCAAGGAAGACAGACAAATCACAAGGCGACACGTCACCGTATCAAAAATTGTACCAACAATTTGGCACCGTCTGTGAGAACAACGAATCATTTCTTGCAAAAAAAAAAAAAAAATCTGCAACGGTGACTACGCAATAAAATCATGGCTGAAACTGGTCTGTAGTTTCTTCCTTCAAAGATCATCAATAGTCCAAGACAAATCTATATAAAGCTACAGTCGTACATAGTAGATCACGTTCAACTATGACGTATCAGTATTCAATTAGCACCAAATCAGTGCTCGCCTTCGTCAGAAAAATTAGATAAGCAATTGAAATACAAAGTCTGCAAATGCCCGCTTTCCCTCATGAGCCCTACCTGGAGATCTTCGACTTCATGGATGTACAATTACAGATTAGTATTTGAACAATCTGCACGTTTCTCGTCAACAAAACCGGAACTGTTCCAACATAGATCTGGGTTCCGAATAGTTAATAGCCTCGGACTCTATTTTCAAAATCCTTGCCGCTTTGTTTAGAGGACTACGAGCATAGAGAAATTGATATTCGGGCTTGTTACACTGCTATCTTTGTTGCAAGTGTTCTTAACGTATTGGACAATGAACTGATCCAGAAAGTTGGAAATTACATTTTAAGTTGTCAGACTTATTTCCTTTCTAGATGAAAGCCGTATACTTTATGCCCAAAGAAAAGGTGATATTGCAAATGAGGCTCCCATGGACTTCTATATATTTGTCACGATGCTATGGATCTATTTGTCTTAAAAAATGAAGTTGAACAAGTTATTGGAGAGGCTATTGTGTAGAATTACAAAATACACAAGCCTCGGGAATGAGAAGAAACTCCTCAAATCATTCGAATCTTCTTACAGCTGTTGTGCCGACAATGCCGTTCATCTTCGCGAAATTCACAGATAAGTCCATGATTTGTTTTGTAGACATCACTATTTATTGCAATTCATAACGTTCAAGCATGCTTCAAAAAAAAATGGCACACCACCGATACGCATATTTACTAGACTTTGCTATATATGCTGAACTTGCAAACATGTGAGAATTTGCACAATATCTCTTTTCTTGAGCCATGGAGACATGAGACAAGACAAATTTGAAAGCAGATTTTTGAGCCAGTAAAAATATATCTCTAGATCTGGTTCTCTAGCATCAAAATTAATTGTTAACAATAGAGGCATGCACTCGTCTATAGTACCAGCAATGTGCTTTGTTAACACTTCTCGGCAGAGACAATGAAAAATGAAGAGAAAGTTACTATATTTTTACACCGATCGTCCTTGATGGACACAGATCTACATGATTCTGTGTGTGTATATATATATATATACTTGTCTTCTTGTATAACACCAATACAGGAACTCCTGTCAAAAAAAAAAAAAAAAAAAAAAAAAGAGAGGAGGAAAAAAAGTATACTCTGAGGTGTTTTATCCGAAGGTGGCAACCCTCCAAAAAGTTAGACCCGAGGGTGTTCTACCAAGAAGAAAGTATACACCGAAGACAAAAGTTAGATCTGAGGGTGCTCTACCAAGAAGAAAGTATATTCCGAGAAGTTAGATCCAAGTGTATTCTACCGAGGACAAAAGTTAGATCCGAGGGTGTTCTACCAAGGAGAAAAGCTAGACCCGAAGGTGTTCTACCAAGGCGAAAAGTATGTACCGAGATGACACATACCGAGAGTATTATTCCAAGGGGACTATCTCGAGGACCCTATGCCCGAGCTTCTAGTTCCGAAGGGCACACTCCGAGGACCCCTCTAGATTTGCCATCCTCCGAAGTGCACAGTCACGTGCTGAGGGACCAATCCGAACCGAGGGTCCAGTTTGAGGAACTCTCCCAAAGAGCCCCATATCGAGTGGCATGCAAGATAAGGAACTCCAAGTAAGAAGGTTCATCTTCATCAAATTCACCAGATAAGTTCATACTCTTCTTTTACAAACATGATTTATGTTAAAGTAATAAAAAATGTTGGTTCTTATTTTATCAACTAGAAAAATATATACGCATGCACATGTTTACTTTGCCTAGAATATATATATATTGGTAAAATAGAACACTTGTGCTATTGCAATAATTCATATTTGATGATTCCTAATGAAAACCCATAAAATATTTTATTAGGAGTCAACCCACAAAATTGCCTCTTTATCACGGATCTTTCATCAAAAATTGGATTGTTGTATTAAGTAAAATAAACTCATGTGTTGAGACCTCACTCCTGTCATGAGTACAAGGATCACAAAATCATCCCAGCGGATGACAAAAGAATATAGTGCCACTATGCATTCTGCTATTTGATTTTAGTATATGTAGTACTTTGTTAACCCTTTTTGCATAAAAGATACGGGGAGACAACCCCTACAACACGTACAAGGTAAGTCTCTCGGTTAGTCCAACACCGAGAGCTAGGGAGACAACCCTGCAGAGAAAACAAGGCAAGTCTCTCGGTTAATCTCAAAGGAAGAATAAAGCACTTCTTCATCAAACTTATCCAAAAATGATAAAGCTGCATCAACATCCACCCGACTCCCTCCCAAAAAAACTCAGTCGAGTATTGGAGGGATACCCAGGGGACTATCTACCCGACTCCCTCCCCAAAAAACTCAGTCGTGCATTGGAGGGATACCTAGGGAACTATCTGCCCGACTTCCTCCCCAAAGAACTCAATCAAGTATTGGGGGAATACCCAGGGTACCTGACTACCCACCTAAGTTAAAGGTGGTAGCTCAGCAAAAGATATGGATAAAGATACGGATAAAGATAAGGATCTGACAAAGACAAAGATTAAGAATGAAGATGAAGACTAGAAAGTAATTCAAAGTAAGAATCCCGAGGTGTTATAAAGGGAGATATTACCGAGGCTGAGTCAAGCTATCGCAATAAAATCTCAAAGGAAGCAACTCAGATGAAGGTATGAGGACAAAACCTCTTTAAAAAATCATCAAGTAAGATTCTGAACACCTCAATGTAATCAATAGTTTCAAAATCCTCTTAGTAAAAACTTACACAAACAAATTGTTTGTTCAAGTTTTGGGGTTTAACTCTAGTATAAAAAGTAAGATTTATAAGAAACCGCAACATGTCCCGGAAAAAGATTTTAAGTGATAAACTTTCTCTTTTTAAGTAAAGATGTTAAAGTCAATTTGAAAAATTATAATGTTCTACAGCTAACTCTAAAAATAACTTAGAAGAATTTGAATTCCTTAAGTTATTTGAGGGGTAACAGCTAAGATGTAAGAACACTTCAGGATTAGTAAGATAAGGAAAGTGAAAGTCAAAATGTCCAAGACTTTTATTCATTAATATTGGAATTTTGTTCAATACAAAAAATTTTACATAAAAAAGTAAAGATACATTTCAAAAAGAAAGTTCAAGTATTTACAAGTTGAAGCCCCAAGGCTCACTTCGAATTTCGAGATCTCTTTTACAGCATCATCTGGGACACCAGAGGACCTGACTACCCGCCTCAAACGAATGAACCCGCGGTCGCGGACTAAAGTTACGGGGAGACAACCCCTATAACAAACCTTACGAGGAGACAACCCCTATAACAAACCATATGGGGATACCACCTCTACAAAAAATAACCAAGTTCATCTCTTTAGTAAAAAGTTGTTCATATCCTCCTCGAAAAACAATTTACACAAACTGATTGTTTGTTCAAGTTAAGGAGGATAGCTCAAAGTTAGATTTTTCCCTCCTAGTCCCGGAGGTAAAAATAAAAAATAAAAATAAAAATAAAAATAAAAATAAAAATAAAAATAAAAATAAAAAAACTTTTCCTCTTAGTCTCGGAGGTTAAACAAAATATTTTTCCCATCATCCTCGATCATAACTTACGCAAACCGATTGTTTGTTCAAGTTGTTAGTGGATAAATCAGAATTGATTTGTTATGAAAAATCTTTTTCCATAACAAAGCATTCAATAATTAAAAAGTTCAAAAATAAAGATATTCACAAGTGAAACCAAGCTACATGGTGTTCAGATCAGAAGATTCGATATGCCAAGCACAAAACCTCGAGCCGGCATAAGCCTCAAGCCACTATAAGCCTCTAGCCACTGTAAGTCTCAAAAAACCAAAGCCTCTACGCCAATCTGAGCCTCCGAAGCCACGTAGACTCATCTGAAGAGATCACCTCAGTGCCTGTGCACCTCGAGCTATGTATCATCTCGGTGCCTGAGCACCTTGAGACATGTATCACCTCGGTGCCTGAGCACCTCAAGCTATGTATCACCTCGGTGCCTGAGCACCTCGAGCTATGTATCAGCTTGGTGTCTGAGCACCTAGAGACATGTATGACCTCGATACCTGAGCACCTCGAGTTATGTATCACCTCGGTGCCTGAGCACCTCGAGCTATGTATTATCTCAGTGCCTAAGCACCTCGAGCTATGTATCACTTTGGTGCCTGAGCATCTTGAGTTATGTATCATCTCAGTGCCTGAGCACCTCAAGCTATGTATCACCTCGGTGCCTAAGCACCTCGAGCTATGTATCACCTCGATGCCTGAGCACCTCGAGTTATGTATCATCTCAATGCCTGAGTACCTCGAGACATGTATGACCTCGAGATATGTATCACTTCGGTGCCTGAGCACCTCGAGCTATGTATCACTACGGTGCCTAAGCACCTCGAGTTATGTATCACCTCGGTGCCTGAGCACCTCAAGCTATGTATCACCTCGGTGCCTGAGCACCTCAAGCTATGTATCACTTCAGCTCGAGCTATGTATCACCTCGGTGCCTAAGTACCTTGAGACACGTATCGCCTCGGTGCCTAAGCACCTCAAGCTATGTATCATCTCGGTGCTTGAGCGCCTGCCAACAGTGATTTTTATGTAAGCGGACTTCGAAGCACCACCGAAGCAAAAGCTTCAGGTGCGTTAAACCCTTTTCTTTATGAAGAACCTTGAAAGAGATGGCAATTGTCAGATATAAATTACAGAAGATCCATATTCAAAAAGTGAGTTATTTAATTCTCTTACTTTATAAATTCAAATAAGAGAATTGGGGGGTAACTGTTGGGAAAAATAATCAACTCCAAAGACACGTGAGCCTAAAGTAGTATTGGGGGTTGAGCTCGTTGGGTCAGCCCGTCTAGATCAAACTTAAGTACAGGACCTATCGTTATCTCCAAAAAGACTCCTATCCCGAGTATATCGAGATAGACTTATATTCCATCAAATATGGGATAAGATATCTAATAGTATGGCATCAGATGAAGAGATAGTGTCCTATTCAATTTAGACTCTACTGCCCAATTAAAATTCTATGAAGATAAGACAAAAGACTATGTGATCTAGGACTCAGACTCCTAATCAGATTATGCTCCAAGCACTCCAGCAGTTTTACAACTGTGGACTGTGAGCCTATAAGTAAGACTACTACGTCACGTATTTACACAAACTCATATTCTCTAAGCTCTGAGATTTTAAGTACTCCAGAAAAGTCAATAAGTTTGTAACTGACTTAGGCATCGAAGTGGGGGTCCGGTCGGCACCCCCGACAAGCCCTTTATTATTTTGCAGATTATGAGAAGAGAGAATATCAAGGAAGGCTAACGAATCATAAGGCAACACGTCACCGTACCGAAAACTGTACCAACAACGTTGGCCTTGAATGCTCCGATACCGTGATAGAAAAATAATAAAGGGAAGACAATGAACACAGAGAAGGAGAAGAGGGAAGAAGTAAAGAAACACAAGGTAAAATTAAGGACTAGATTGTTGCTGATTTCATTACATTGTTTGGTTACAAGATAGATTAATATATAGCCTTAAGAAAAGTTAAAAACCAGAGTACAAAAGGAAAAACTAAAAGAGAAATACAAAGTAGGTGTGGGATGAAGATGGTCTGAGATAGAGGAATGGTTAGGCAGATTTAGGAATGGATTTGGTGACTTGTGGCAGTGGTGCGTGCTGTGCTGCAGAGGATGGCTTGCTGCTGTGCTGACTGGCGTGGGCTTGCTGCTCCTTGGTGACTTGTGGCAGTGGTTTATTCTCTAACAGGCTCTGTCTGGTAACTAATTGTGGGCACACACAGTCACACAGACAACTGTTGGAGGGCGACCACCAGAGTATACCACGTAAAATGTCATATTTATCTAGGTATATATTTCAGTATGTTTATTCTGTGCCACATGCTCGTGTACCATCAACAATTCGTGGCTAGATTTTTCTCTACTCTCTAACGAGTCCTCAGCTACTATATATGCTTCTTTGCACTTCTTTATAAGATCACCAAATGACTAACTTAAGAGTTGAAGCTCTCTCACCCACAAAAACCAATATGTTGAGCGTCAAAGCACAAGTAGATCGAGTCAGGTTGTCTCACTTCTGTCCCACCCAATTATGTGTTTGATAAAAGCCCCAATGAGTACATTTCCTCGGAAGCAGAGATGATCCCAACCATAGATGTTTCCCTCCTGACCTCTGGTACTCCCAATCAACGGTCCAAAGTCATCCAAGACATTGGCAATGCATGCCGCGACTGGGGTTTCTTTCTGGTAATCTCTTGGAAGTTTTATATATTTTCTTGCATATGATTGTATTCATTCTCAAGGTGTGTATTATGATCTAACTCTTTCATGTATTCAAGATTGTTGGGGATAAATCCCACTCAACCCGATCCAAAGAGGAGATTCGAAAGTCAAATAAGGTCCAAACAGATAAGAATAATGATAAGATAAGAATAATGATCATATCAGAAGTCTAAGAAGATATCAGATCAAAAGTCTAAGAAGATATCAGATTAGAAGTCTAATAAAGGATCAGAGTCCAATTAGAACTTTGATATCAATTCTAGATCTCGATTAGAACTCTGACAGCAGTTCTAGATCGACAAAGAGCAGGAATTCTAATCCAGCTTTGACTCCACCACTTTACCTATAAATAAGCTCATACCCCAGGTATAAAGGAGGACTCAGTTTTTATGCACAGAGTATTATTTTCTCACAGAAGCTAACTTAGGCATCGGAGCGGGATCCCTGGAAGGGTCCCTAGTTTTTGTTGTTTTGCAGAATTATTGAGAGGCGTGAAGAACATCAAAGGAACGTGCAAATTCACACCATACCGGAAACTGTACCAACAAAGATAATAAATCATGGTGTGCCAGAGACGCTAAGAGATGAGATGTTGAGGGGATGCCTAAGTTTCTTTAACCTAACCGAGGAGGAAAAGAAAGAGTTTTCAGGAAAGCAATTACTTGATCCCATTAGTTACGGAACAAGCTTCAGCACAAATGTTGACAAAGCATTTTTCTGGAGGGATTATCTAAAGGTATGGGTTCATCCCAACTTCACTGCTCCTCATAAACCCGCTGGTTTCAGGTATGTATCTTAAATTTAATTTTATAAATATGTTAAATTTTATTTTGAGTACTCCTATAGTGATTTAAGTCCCAAACTATATTCAATTAAGTGCACCTAAATATTAATAAGAATGAGTTTGACACTACGATTTTTTTAACTTTTTGAAATTGTAAACTCAAATGGACCTAAACAATTTTCTGTTTTAAAATTGTAGACCCAAACGACTCAAATTTTTAATTAGCTCCTTCTAACATCAAGGCCGGTATTAAATCACTTTCTCGCTGCGGGTCCACGTTTTAGTCAGTGTCACCTTACTTAGCTTTTTCTAGCCTGGAAAGATCCATCCAAACTTATATATATGCTAAGTTTGGAAAGATCCATTCAAACTTAGCATAAAGTTTAAAGACTGATAAGAAATCACAAACTACCACAACATGTCAACATGTGATCTACATGCACCGGCCAATCCATATCAATCTAAATCAATGCCACTTGGATGCGTAAATGTTATTAATCTCACCATTATTCTCTCCAAATTTATGTAACGTGGTCCGGCCACCATAACACTTGCTCCACCACCCTATATAATAGGGTGATGTATAACATCACTCCGACCAATCCATGTGAGTCTAAATCATGGCACAATTTTTATGCTTCCAGTGAAACAGTACAAGAATATTGCAAGAGAAGCCGAGAAGTGGCCAGTGAACTGATGAGAGGAATATCGGAAAGCTTGGGATTGGAAGAAAGCTACATGCAGAAAAGATTTGATTTTGAGCTGGGCTCTCAACTGCTCATTGTGAATCTGTACCCGCCGTGCCCGGAGCCCGACGTTGCAATTGCTCTGCCCCCTCATACAGACCACGGCCTCCTTCACCCTTCTTATGCAGAATGAGCTTTCCGGCCTTCAACTGATGCACAATGGCAAGTGGGTTCCTGTCAATGATCCCCCGCCCAACTCTTTTCTTGTTAATATGGGAGATCACATGGAGGTACATTTACTGGTTGTTGCAACAAAATTTTGACACCAATTAATTAAGGATTGTTTTTGCATAATTAATATGCCAGAAGCTTAAGCTTTACGTGTACTTGGAATATTCAACTGAAACAAAGTTTAATGGTTGGAGTCGAGTTTGTATTCATGATCTTTGACTCTGATACTATGATAAATCATCACATATCTTAACAGCTTAAGCAATAGGGGTCTAAATGCGGATACGGATGCGGATGCCATTATTTACAATATTCTCAACCGCATCCGCAAAATACGAATATCACTTTTAGATATTTGCATTTACATCAGCCTCATGCTTTTAATTTACTAAGCGCATCCGCATAGTTATTGAGGTTAGTAAATGCAGTTATTATACGCTATCCACATATTAGGTAATGGGCATTTTGAGCCTTCTTTAGATCTCTATTAGGGCCTATTTTAAACGATTTTGAAAATAATTTACGCCTATTTTTAGTATTTTGGGCTTGTTTTAATTTTTTTTAAGCCCTAATGTTTTGAAAATATATTGATTTTACATTACTTTTGCTATTTTGCCTAAGTGTTATACGAGAAAATAACACAATCAATCAAACCAATATAAACATAATATATACCTAATCCAAAATCAAAACGACGTCGTTTTGGTGAATTTATTAAATATAATGTATATTATACATAAAGGGTATGCAATTAATAACCACATCTACATACCCTAAAATCGTTATCCGTATCCGCATTTGCACATAGTAGTTTTTGCTAACCGCATCTGCAAGGCAGATAACGGATAGCGGATGCGGGTGGTTAATATATGCCCGCATGTATACCCCTATTAAACGGATAGAAAGAGATAAATTTAATTATTTAATCCATACTTTAACGAATTTTATGTGCAGATATTGACCAATGGAAAGTACAAAGAGTGTGGTGCACCGAGTGGTGGTAAACAACAAAGAGACAAGAATTTCCTTTGGAACAGCACAAGGGCCACCATTGGACACTGTGTTTAGCCCTGCGCCTGAATTGGTGGATTCTAAAAGCTACAGCTTAACATATCGTGGAATCAAATATAGGGAGTACGTGCTTCAGAAAAGCAATCACCTTCAATGGAAGTCGTGCTTGGATCGTCTTCGCATTTGAACCATAAAACCTGCGACAAGATTGTCTCTTGTCAAAAACTGAAATAGCTTATTTATTACACTCACGTTTGCGTGTAGATGTTGGGCAGTCAGAGCATATCCAGCAATCATGGCTAGTTTAGCTACTCAAAATATTATTTTTATTTATTTATTTTAGCTACTAATTTTTATTACAAACTCTAGCAGAGCTATCTTTTTTTTCCACTTCTCTCTCTCACACTCCCTCACCACGCACACGCCCCCTCCCTGATTTGTTTTCCAGCCCAAGTCCCCTTTCCCCTTTCAAACGTTTGTTAAACACAATCTCAGCTGCATCATTCTTCTGTTGAGTATAAGACGTTGGTTTGAACTTCTTGATGTTGAGAGGAATGCTCTGCTGACGCAATCTTGTGTTGCGAAGATATTGCGTTGATTTGAAATTGAGAGCTGATCCGTTGTATCCTCATTCTTATGTGAAGCATTCTCATCATTTGTTCCAATACGGAGAAAGAGAGGCGCAGAGGGACCATTTGGTTTGATGGATATTGATTTTAGGTGTAATTTTCATACGGGTATCGATTTTGGGTGCGATTTTCGTATGGGTGTTGATGTAAGAACTTGAGAATAGGTGCAAAGAATACTTCATATTATTCACAGTGAGTGTTACAATATTTATACACGGAATACACAGAAATATGAACGTTGGAGACAATCTGTCGATAGCAGGAATAAGATTAAGTTTCCTTGTAGACTTGGAGTTGCCATCTTGGTTTGCATGGTATTTGGCAGCAGCTTGAGTTTCCTTGCAGAGTGCAGAATATACGGGATTGAGGTAGTTTCCTTGATTAGGTGATTTGGTTCCTGTCGTGAGTGATTAGTGGGATTTGTCTTTCCTGATTGGATGATCTGATTTGGTCTTGATGATGCGATGGAGAGGTTGAGGAGATATTGTCTAACAGCCCCCTGCAAGCTGAAGGTGGTGCAGAGAGAACCTTGAGCTTGGTACGAAGAAGACAGAATTGAACGGAGGTCAAGCCCTTGGTGAAGATGTCGGCTAGTTGATCGTGTGTGGAGATGAATTTGACGAGGACGTCTTTATTGACAACCTTTTCACGGATGAAGTGATAGTCGACTTCGACATGCTTGGTACGAGCGTGATAAACAGGGTTTGAGGCGAGAGCAAGGGCGTTGATGTTGTCACACCAAATGGTCGGCGGGACAGAGAGAGAGATACGAAGGTCTTTGAGGAGCATGCGGAGCCAGTAGACCTCAGTGGTGACAGTAGCCAGGGCACGGTATTTGGCTTCCGTGCTTGAACGAGCGACAACGAGCTGCTTCTTGGCACACCAGGAGACAAGGCAAGGGCCGAGGAAGACGCCGAAACCAGTGGTCGAGCGACGACTATCTGGGTCGCCGGCCCAGTCAGCATCACAGAAGGCCTCAAGGGTGAGAGAGCCTTTGCTGAACTGAAGGCCATGATCCACGCTGCCTTTGAGATAGCGCAGCACCCGTTTGGCGGCAATCCAGTGAGTGGATGACGGAGAGTGCATGAACTGGCATAACTGGTTGACGGAGTAGGCAATGTCCGGATGAGTGATGGTGCAGTACTGCAGGGCACCCACAACCTGGCGATAAATGGTAGTGTCGGAGTCGGATAGTGGATCACCAGCAAAGGCCGAGAGCTTGGAGCCCGAGACAGTGGGTGCAGCATAAGGTTTGGCACCCGCCATTGAGGATTTGTGAAGGAGGTCAATGATGTACTTGGATTGCCGAATGTGGAGGCCATGGGAATCACGATGGGCCTGCATGCCAAGAAAGAAACCAAGGTCGCCAAGATCCTTCATAGCAAACACGGACTGAAGCTTGGCGATGATGGAGTGCAAGGCAGCAGGATCAGTGCCAGTGAGAAGGATGTCATCTACATACACAAGGAGATACAAAGTAACATTAGAGTGAAAATAGGTAAAGAGAGAGGTGTCAACTGAGGACGAGTGAAAACCAATATCAAGGAGGGTTTGAGACAGGCGAGTGAACCAGGCCCTGGGTGCCTGTTTGAGGCCATAGATGGCCTTATGTAGTCTGCAGACGTGGTGAGGGTGAGCAGGGTCCACAAAGCCACGGGGCTGCTCCATGAACACATCTTCGGTGAGGTGGCCGTGGAGGAACGCATTGGATACGTCAAGCTGACGAATGCACCAATTGAAGTGAATAGCAATGGCGAGAACCACACGGATGGTAGTGGATTTGACGACGGGACTGAAGGTCTCTGTGAAGTCAATACCACTGCGTTGATCGAAGCCTTTTGCAACAAGGCGTGCTTTGAACCGCTCAACGGAGCCATCTTGCCGACGCTTAATTTTGTAGACCCACTTGTTGCGGACGATGTTGTGATGCCGGGGGCGAGGGCAGAGGGTCCAAGTACCATTGGTAAGGAGGGCATCGAATTCTTGGCCCATAGCAGCACGCCAATCGGGGGAGGAGGCAGCTTGAGAGTAACAGGATGGCTCAGCAGGGGTGACGACAGTGGAAAGGGCCTTAAGGGGATGACGGGTGGAGTAATAGAGTTTATAATCCGAGAAGTCTTTGGGCTTGAGGGAACCTGTTCTGGAACGGGTGACCATAGGGAGAGGATCAGGGGAAGGGAGAGGGGGGGCCGGAGGGGAGGAGGCCTGGAGGGGAACAGGATGGCAAGGAGGAGGGGAAAGCGAGACAACCTGGGTTGGGGAGGAAGGAGGAGAGCTGGGAGGAGGAGAGGGAGGAGCGGGTGGGGAGGAAGGGGAGGGATGAGCCAATGAGGGAGCAGAGGTGGGGAGAAGGGAAGTGACGGTGTCATGAAGGGCAGGAGGAATGGCATCAGCAGGGATGAGGACAGGGCCAGAGGAGGGGGCAGCAGGGGAGATGGGGGGGACTAGTTTGGCAGGGAAGGTGGATTCGTCGAACACCACATGTCTGGTGATGAGGACCTTGTTGGAGATGGGGTCAAGACACCGATAGCCCTTGTACTGCATGCCATAGCCCAAGAAGATGCACCGTTTGCTGCGAAACATCAATTTGTTAGAAGTGTAAGGGCGTAATAGAGGATAACATAAACAACCAAAGGTGCGAAGTAATGAGTAGTCGGGGGTTTGATTAAAGAGCATAAAGTAGGGAGAGTAATGCTGTAGAAGTGGTGTTGGCAGCCTGTTGATGAGGAAGGCAGCCGTGAGGAATGATTCAACCCAGTAGGTCTGAGGAAGTCCAGATTGTGCAAGCAACGAGAGTCCCATTTCGACGACATGGCGATGCTTTCATTCAGCTAGTCCGTTCTATTGAGCTGTATACGGGCAGCTGATACGATGGAAAATACCATTAGTTTCAAGAAAAGAAGTGAATTGCTTAGAGAGAAACTCACCACCCCCATTGGACTGTAATTGTTTAATGCTGCAAGAGAATTGATTCTCCACTAAGGATTTAAACTTTAGGAAAGTAACATACACATCAGATTTAAGAGATAAAGGATATAACCAAGAATAGCGTGAATAATCATCAATAAAAATAACATAGTAGCGAAAACCACTTAGAGATACAACTGGGGAGCACCAAACATCGGTGTGAATTAACTGCAAAGGTGCAGTAGATACACGAGGGGAAGAGGGAAATGGGAGTTGCTTGCTCTTAGCTAATTGACAAGACTCACACACTTCTTTATTGGAGAAGGACCCAGTGAATGGTAAGTGATGTTTATTCAAAAGAGCATGAACTATAGAGGAAGAAGGATGGCCAAAGCGGGAATGCCAAACACTGACAGAGGTCTTCACACCAAACAAGGCACTGAGCAGCCGAGTTTTGGGGAGAACAACCTTGGAGGTGTTGATGGGGTAAAGGCCTCCTTCACTCATGCCCTCCAGAAGTGTTAGACCCTTGAGTTTGTCCTTAATAAAATAGTGAGAATCAGTTAGACTGAAAAAGCAGTGATTATCCTTGCAGAATTGATTAATGGACAAAAGATTTGCAAGAGCTTGAGGGCAGTGAAATACAAGGGGCATATGTAACTTTGCAGTGGGTGTATTGAAAGTGAAAGAACCAGTGTTGGTGATATGCAAACCTGAGCCATTGCCAACTGCAATGGTGTCGGATCCAGTGTAAGGCTCATGGATATGGAGATTCTCTAGAGCAGGTGTGAGGTGGTGATTAGCGCCACTGTCGGCATACCAGGTAGAGTCTTCTGGTTGGTCAGAGTTATGAGCCACCATGGCTGCAAGTTGGGCAGGAGGATGACGCCCCTGGTACGCGTAGTCCATCCGGTGGAAGCAGTCCAAGGCACGGTGGCTTGTCTTACCGCAAATCTGGCAAGGAGAGTACCGAGGAGCAGAGGAAGCATGGCGAGTGCTGGGACCGCGGGGAGAGAATTGTTGTGGTGGAGGAGTCCGGGGTGTAGCCTGGACAGACGCAGGGAAGCGTCGAGTGGTGGTGGGGCGAGAAGGGGGGCGATGCTTCCTTGGGGCAGAGGTGGAGGTTGACTTGTGCGAGAGCAGTGCAACAGAGGAGTCGGAGCCAATCGATTGTTGTTGATTGTCAATAAGTTGTTCAATGGATAGCAATTCGGTAAGGAAGTCCTCAACAGTGAGAGAGGAGTCCCTGGTGGCAAGGGAGAGAGAGACCACGAACGGATTAAAGGAGGGGTGCAGACCACCTAAGATGTAGGTGATGAGTTCATCGTCACCGATGGCCTTCCCCACGGTGGCAAGTTGATGAGCCAAAAGTTTGGCAAAGTTCACGTATTCGGCACAGGATTTGGAGCCTTGTTGGAGGGTCTGCAATTGTCGACGAAGTTGGACAATCCTGGTGCGAGATGGAGAGGCAAACTTGGTGGCCAGAAACTTCCAAACTTGATGAGAAGTCTGGAGACCATAGATGGTGGAGAGGACACTTTCAGCAAGTGTAATGTTTATCCAACTGAGGATAAATTGATCCTTCTTAACCCAAAGGGAAAAGGCAGGATTCACAGAGACTTCTTCCTTTTCAGCAGTGGAAGGAAGGTATTGAGGTGGGCACGGTTCGGATCCATCAACGATGCCCATGAGATCGTGGCTTTTCAGTATTGGAATAACTGTAAAAGACCAAGTGATATAATTTGGACCCTCGAGTTTGAGGGAAACCAAAGGAGTGAGATTAGGGAACACATAGGTGGTAGCGGAAGAGGAGGATGCCATAGGATCGAAAAAAAATGCGTGAGCTTTAGGGTTGCTCTGATACCATGTAAGAACTTGAGAATAGGTGCAAAGAATACTTCATATTATTCACAGTGAGTGTTACAATATTTATACACGGAATACACAGAAATATGAACGTTGGAGACAATCTGTCGATAGCAGGAATGAGATTAAGTTTCCTTGTAGACTTGGAGTTGCCATCTTGGTTTGCATGGTATTTGGCAGCAGCTTGAGTTTCCTTGCAGAGTGCAGAATATACGGGCTTGAGGTAGTTTCCTTGATTAGGTGATTTGGTTCCTGTCGTGAGTGATTAGTGGGATTTGTCTTTCCTGATTGGATGATCTGATTTGGTCTTGATGATGCGATGGAGAGGTTGAGGAGATATTGTCTAACAGTTGATTTTCAGATGGGTGTCGATTTTGGGGTGTGATTTTCGAATTTAATGGAAAAAGAGTTTTCAGTTTTTCGGTATGTTGTTGTTGTTAAGTGTTAGAGAATATACTCTCCATACATTATGGGATTTGATTTGAACAATTTATTGTAATTATAATCGATTAAATCTTATTGATTTGATTGATTTGTTTGTAATCAAATCACATTGATTGGTTACCATACTTATCTACCCAAATCCTCCTATAAATATGAGTATATTGTATTGTGAAAATATCAAGCAATAAGAGTATAATGTAGCCTTAGAGCTTTATCCTATTGACGTAAGTCATAGAACGAACCACATAAAATATCTTGTATTCTTATTTTATTATTCCGCATATTTATTTTTAGTTTTCCATTCTATTATGTTATGTTTCATTGTATCAGAACAATAAGCTAACGCTAGTGTTTGATTCAATGGTCCTGTGAGTTTTTCTTTTCTTTTATTTGATTGTCTTGTTCTTGATATTCAACACCTTTTCAGAATCTCAGATCTTTCACTCACTGTCGATCTACAGCAGCAACACCTCACAACGGATTTGTGCCACGAAGCAACCCTCCGGTGATTTGCTCTGCCAGCAGCCCTATGTTCATCCCCTGCAGCGGCCGGTTCCATCAACCCCGTCGTTCACCCAAGCCAACATGTTGTGGCTGTTCAAGTCCAAGCCACCATCTACCTCATTCCCACAGCAAGCTCCCCACTTCGTGTCTCCAGATTCACTCCTGCAAGTCCTTTTTGTATGTTATGTTATCTTGTCTTGGGGTTATATTCGGTCATTTGGTTATCTTTTTGACTCTCTTTATTGTGCTAATTCCCGTTAACAAACACGAGCAAAAGTTGCCCCTATCACGAACCTGAGTTGGCAAGGCCATTGGGAAGGATTTGTAAAGGTCAATTGGAATACGGTTGTGGACAAAGACAACAGGAAAATGGGTATTGGGGCAATAATTCGAGATTGATTGGGTGAGGTCTTGGCTACCTTGTTAGCTCCAAAATATTATATTACTGACCCTGATATATTGCTAAAGCCACTGCAGCTTGGAGAGCTACTCTGTTCTGTAAGGAGCTGGACTATCAACGAGTGGAATTGGAAGGAGATGCTTTCCAGGTAGTGTAGGCCCTACAAAAAGAAGGTTGTAATTGGAGTAAATATGACTATTTAATTGAGGAGGCTTGTATGGTCTTAAACGATCTCTAATAGTAGAAGGTCACTCATATTTGGCGAATCGCCAATGAGGCTGCCCACAGTCTTGCGAAAAAAGCCCTCTATCTTAGTGAGGAATGGATTTTCATTAAGGAATTCCCTCATTTTATTTTCTGATATTATCCATGTAGAACGTTGTGCTTAAATTGTTATAATTTATAGAATGCTCGTCTACTATCAAAAAACAATTAAACCTATGCTCCAATTAGGGATATATATATATATATATAATCTTTTGGTACTTGAGATATATTTTTGTAAGAGGTCATAGGATGCGAATACGTGACCCTTTATCTTCCTTTTAGGACATATATTGACATTCAAGTGTGTCTTATGAACAAGACACAAGCTGGAGCTCAATTAATAAAAGATTTCCTTCCATTACAATCATTCCTCTAATGTGCTTTTTCTCCTTAAGCATGCCAACAATTAATCAGCTAGTTATGTTGCCAATTACTAAATATCTTAGGAATGAAATATATATTTCAGATGAGAAATAAAAGCCCTCATATTGGTAGGCAAATTTCATCAGTGAAGTTGTTAATGTTGGACCTCCGGATGATCATCTGGTTTAGGGTGTGACCATTTACTTACACGCTTTCTAGCAATCTCAGCCTGCAGTCCCAGGTGGTTGGTTATCAGTTTTTACATATAGAAGAAGATAACACATGCATGATATAATATAATGCATGTTAAAGCATACCTGCTTTTTCCAATCGGTTCGCACTGTTATCACGCCCAATATTACAGTCTGAATGCCAGTCCCGCCGAAGATCATCCCACCCCAAACACCCTGCTATGCCCCATTTTCATTAGCATTCATTCCAGATGAGTGATCAGTCTAATAGAATATATTCTTAGGTCCTTTTTATGGAAATGGAGTGCTGAACTAAATTGCTCATGATCAGTTAAAGTAGCTTGGAATTTTGTTTGCCTCTCAAGAAAGAGGAAGGTCTGGGTGTTAAAAGTATATATGAAGTTATATATGGAATAAAGCGAGGCATGTGTAGCTTATTTGCTCTAATAATGGTCATTCCAGTTGGATAAAATTCAATTTTATCAAAAATAGGAATTTATAGAAGATGAGGCCTTTTGAGGATTGCTCTTGGTCTGTGAAGAAGATTTTGTACTTAGCACAATATTTTTCGGGACAAGATTTCCTAGTTGATTGCCCCTGTTAGCGGTTTTTGCGGTTAAACATACTTGGGACAGTTTGCAAGAACACGGTCCTGAGATGTTTTGGCATGATCCAAATTGCTAACAATTTGAGCAGTTAACGTGAAAACTATATATAGGACCCCAAACGCCCACCTATTTGGGTAGTTAGGTCTTATATATATATATATATGCTCTCTTTCATTAATTGTCATAGTTACTAGTAATTTAGACAGCTAATTGCCTAAATCTCAATCCCTAATTGTCGGCCACTAATTTGAAAAAAGTACGAGTATTGGAACAAAGCATACGCGGAAGCAACATACCATAACGCCCAAGTTGAAGACCCATCCCATCAGAACTCCAAGAGGAACTCCAATAATGTAGTAACACCCCAGATTTATATACGCAATTGACGCTTGCCATCCTGATCCAACAGCTACACCTGTTACATTCAAGAAAATGGCTTTCTTATGGAGATTCACAATAATTATATGTTGAATTTGCTAATAATTTGAATAATTAATGTGAGAAATTTCATGTAGAACTCGTCTTCCCGGATTGGTGGCCGAATTTATTTGGAGAGCAGAAACTCACCAGATAAAACTGGTTGAACACTGTTCAACAAAATTGTGGCACCTAAGAGGTACGACATCTTATCAAATGCGACGAGGACATCAGTGCTGGATGTGAACACGTAAGCGAGCTTCTCGTGGAATATCAAGACTAATACACAGAAAAAGAGTCCAATCACGGTGGAGTAGGAAACAGACACGATAGTTGCAAATTTCGCTCCTTTTCCATTACCAGCTCCCAGTTCATTGGCTACCCTTACTCTGTGAGTAAACCATCAAACACTTTTTGCCAATTAATTTCCAAAACCCAAATGGTATGTTCGTCTTTCTGTAACATTTAATTAAGAAAGTGAGAGAAGGGATGAGAACTGGTACCCGGTACCAGCGAAGAAAGCTAAATGGATCATCATCTCCAACCCATTGATGTTCATGCTGCAAGAGAAGAATTATCAACAACGCTATTAGTTTTAGTGCAATTTGTTTTTCATAATGAACAGAAACAAAGCAAGGGGCAGGAAAAATATTTCTATACCAGATTGACAAGGCATCCACGGCAATGGTGGCATTCTTTAAGTACCCAGTCATCAACATTAGTATTGCATAGTACCAGGTCTCCAAGCTGTACCAGAATCACCAGCAAAAGACAGATCATAATCTGAAGTGTCATCAGGAAGAATAATTTAGAAACAAATTCTAAATAAAGAGAGAAAATGGAGAAATAGATAACCAGAGCATGACCCCTGAAGCAGCAGAGAGTTTGATGAACTCCCAGAGCCCGGAAAAGGCTTCTACGGAGAAACCAGTCCATGTTAAAGGACATCCGCCACACAGAAGATACCCAAACAATCCGACAGCCAAAACGCTCCAGGAGATGTCCAAAGCAACAACTGCACCAACAATCCCAAAGTCCAACACAAGTACGAAGAGCCAACCAATCAACACGCTAACCAGTAAAGCGGCTAAAGAAACCCACGTAATCACAAAGTTCTTGAGCTGGGATTGCAAGAACCGCTGCAATGGGAACTGAAACGCAAAGATGAGGTGCAGGGGTGTGAGCCACAAAGCAACCACCCCTGACATATCCGCCACATCGTCCGGCAGTCTTAAAAGTTTCAGAATCGGAGTAGCGAAAAGGTACAAGGGCAAGAGCAAGATACTCCAGAGGAAGAGCACAATCCACGATCTTTGCAGGTATATGCCCAACATATGGTACCTCTTCGCCCCAAAAGCCTGACCACACAGTGTTTCCAATGCGCTCGCCATCCCTAACTAAATATCAAACACAGAAACAGTAACTTTAATCATTTAATCAAAAAATAAAAAAATTTGCATTGCTTGTTGCGTGCTAACTCATTATATTAAAACACTCTTTTGCGTGTGGATTCAAACTTTTATCGTAATAAATGAGATTTAACAATGAAAATATTTAATTAAAATTTGAAGTACATTATGGAGATAGAGTTTGAAGTTTAGAACTATATTAAATCACCACTTATCCCAAAAACGTTTGAAAATGTTGTTTGGGTGGGTTTTAAAAATTAAAATTGTATTCGGATTTTACCCAACCCACTTTTTGACCCGTTTTTAACTCCAACTCAAAAAAATTTAACCCAACTCAAAAATAATAATAAATAATAAATAAACGAAAAATAAAAATAAAAAACCCTAAGGGTGGTCGAGTTGCCCCTAGGCGTCTAGGGGTGGTGGCCGGACCAACCCCAGGTGTCCGGGGGTGGCGCTGGTGGATTGACAACCATAGAAATTAATGGACGGTGGTTAAACCACAACCGGCCAATTTTCGAGGGTAGGCGATCTACCCCCTAGAGGGTGGCCAAGTGGTTTCAAGGGTGGTTGGCCACCCGCGTCTAATTTGGTGGTGGCTGCGCCACCCCCAAACAGCTCCTGAGGGTGGTCAGCCACCCCCAAAATTGCTTGGGAGTGGCTGACCACCCATTTGTTTTTTTTTTTTTTTTTTATCAGTTTTTTAGTTTTATATATATATATCTCTCTGAACCATTCAAACATAATTTCAAAACTCAAATTTTTTTGATATTCACAATTTTGAAAATAGTAGGATATAATACAAAAAAAATTGAACACCCAAACGTGCCCTCAAGGTTGTAGTAAAGGGTAAATTTAATCCTTTAATCAAATACAGTAACACTCTACTTCACTTGTAGACTCAAATAAAACGTAACATATAAAATATTTAATTGAAATAAGAAGTAAATTGTGTAGCCCGGTTTGAAATCATGACCTTTGACTCACATACCATGTTAAATGATGACTTTTTATCGCAAAAATTTAAGCTGATAGAAAAGTATGAATTTAATAATTTAATAAATATTCTAAGGAAAACATTACTTATAACGCAAAATCTTTCATCACTTTTAAGAAGTGTCAATTTAAGGTATCTAGCCATCTTTCAATTTTTTTCAATTTTATCCTCCTTTAGAATATAATTTTCTCTTAAATCTTATCATATCCAATGGTTTCTTTTGTAATTTAGGCCTTGTTTAGCAAGCAATACAAAAATTTGAACTTTATTTTCACATTTTTCAAAAACAATTAATATCAAAACATTTTAATTTTTTTCACTTTTCATATCAAATCAATAATTTTTTTATCACTACAATACAAAATTTTTTTACTTTTCTATATAAATTCTTTTTACTTTATATCACATCTATCACTTTTACTAATTCAAAAATTATTTCCTCACTATTCTGTTCCGTTTATTCACTCGCCAAACATACCCTTAAAGCACATCCCATCCTGATCAATTCAACCAGCTAAAAGAGTAAAAGTACGTTCCAGTGTTCCGCGGTTTTGTTGCTGCTGCTGTAATCTCCACCTTCTTCGCCATGCTCTCTCACTTGCTCAGCTCCAAAATAACCATCTTGCGACTTGCGCCTCTCAAAGAAGAAGGCAAAGAAGCCTAGAAATGGGCTTATTGATGCCATTGGCAACACCCCTTATTTGCATCAACAGCCTCTCCGAAGCCACTGGTTGCGAAGTATGCGATAAAGCATTAAAGCTATCGACTTTTCAATTTTCCTTTGATCTTATCATCTAGGATTTCTTTGATTTTCGTTTGTATTCATTTTTCAGTCCGGATAACTGAGCAACTGCTGGCTATAACAAACGCTGTTAACCGGTTACCCCGGAGCCGGTTACTGGTTTTAGTCAATAACCAAAAACCGGCTCCAAATTTTCACCCCTAGGCTTGCAAAAGATGGGGTTAAATATGCATGACACAGATCGGATATGGGTAGATTGTGTTCCGGAGAGTGTCCGTGAAATTATAGTATCAAAGGTTCCCACTCTTTTTCTTTAGAGTTTTGATGCTCTAGTTGTTTCAATCTTTATGGATGAAATCAGAAATATTTATTAAAAAAACAAACTAAGCCGACAGAGAGTTGAATATATACCAGGAAGCCAAAACTGAAGCCGCAGATGACATTGACGACAATGGAAATGGCAGCGAGTTCAATGTCGCCGAGGTGGCCAGCAAAGGCTTGAGTGATGATGTTCATAGAGAAGCTAAGGAGGCGGCTGAAGATGGCAGGGCCAACTATGTACCATAGCTTCTTGGATTCAATCCAGACCCTTGACGCAAGGTGCATAGGTTCTTGATCATCTTGATCATCTCCGTGCTTTATGGACGATTCTGGTAAGAGGGCTTGATTAAGATCCCCATCGTCCCTTTTGAGAGTGCTCCCCATCGAAGAAGTATGCCTACTCACTACAGATGAGCTCTCCAAAAATACTACTTATGCCTACTCAGTACAGATGAGCTTTCCAAAAATTCTTTGCTTGAATGCTTGGACGACACTACAGAAAGATATACACGCTCCACTTGGTTGTAAAAACTTTTCAACGTGACAGTGATGCTTCGGCCCTATTTCAAAAACGTGATAGTGAGACAACGAAAGTATTTGGCAAGACAACATTGACAGTGCCTCGAACGCCAAGTGGGTATTTGTTCATATTATCGGGTGACGGTCAGAATTGCCGGCCGTCATTTCCCCATCTCTATGTACCGTGGTCCCTTGTAACAATTATTAGTTAATGGAAATTGGTTTGTGATATTTGTACACATATTGTATGTATATATATACGGTTTGAGTCTCACATCAAATATGAGTACGTGTATAATATGTACACACCCAGTGTGTACAAATAACACATTTCTTTAATGTTTGATCGAAGAGACATGCCATATCAGTATTGAGTGATTAATAGAATTACTCCACCATGTTAGTAGTATAAAATAAGTGTGAAGAGCACTTACCTATACTTAATTGATTCATTTGCCCATCTCTTTTTCTCCTTTTTGGGTTTATGTTATGTGTTATTGTCTGAATGTGAATAGTTGGCAAGTGGCAACCATTCTTATGTTAAGAGGGTGGTAATTAATTTTTGTTAGAACAGTTTTCGATAGACACATGCACAACAACAAGAATGAGAAATCAGAGCTTGCCAAGAGTACTCTGGCGGAGAATAGCTCTAATGCTTAAGTCAACAACTAGTAGGTATGAGGAAAATAGTATATCAAAATTCCAACCTCTTTCTTGTGTGTATCAGGTGGTCCTTTATAAGCTTCCAAAATTGTTTGCTTACTAGTATGGATCCCAGGATATTGGGAGCAATATCCAAGATTCTTTGAACCGTTACACCCCATGTATCTCGGTTTTAGGGTACGTGATGCGGTTTCATCCCTCACTAAGTGGCAAGTGCCTCCTAGCTTGAAGGGATTTAGTACCCCCCTCAATCTTGATAAGCTCATGGGCTTGACTCCCATTTGGTCAGCCGTCAGTGTTGGGCCATCTGTTTGGTGTTGGGCCACTTGTTTGGTTACGGGCTTGGTGATCTTGCGAGCGTAATTCTTAACAATTATCCTAAAATTTTATAATCTAACATAAATAGTGGTATTTGGTACAACCGAAAATGATGGTCATATATAAATTTTTTTTAATCATTGAAAAAGTTCGTTAGATTCTGATCAGAGTTCATGAATTCCCTTCAGAGGTAGTCCAAATCTAGCCAGATTCTGACAAGAGGAAAAAAGGAGTGAAGAATCTGAGGGTACGTACACACTAATATATGGACTAGCTCATGTTTTTTTTATTGTTCTCTACTATGAATTCGAGGGTTACTGTAACCTACGCAACTACCCACGAATTGAGGTCATACTTGCGGTATCACTAGTTGCAAAATGTTAAGAATCACATTTTTATTGCTCGTAAAAATTTGTGAACATGGTCGTTGAATATGAATGCAACACCATTTTACAAGACTCAGAAAAATTAATCATCCAAAACTGGAACAGCAGGGCAAGAGTAGTTAAGGAGAGATCGGAAAGGCCCCAGGTTGATGCACCTTAAAATGGAAAAATCCATCGAACCTGCGATTAATCTCGGACCACCGGCTGATCTTCTGGATTAGGAGTTGACCATTTGTTTACACGAATACTGGCTTTCTCAGCCTGCAAAATCCAGGAATAAAAGAAATGGGTTCATTCATGTAATAATGTCCCTTTTTTCCCTTTTCAATTATATATATATATATATATATATATATATATATATATATATATATATATATATATATATATATATATATATATATATATAAAATAATGTAGAAGATGCAACAAGTATAATAGTATTTCTCAAATTAAGTAAAAATACCTCCTTTTCCCAATCGCATCGCACTGTTATGATAGCCAAAATCACCGTCTGGACGGCAGTCCCTCCAAAAATCATTCCACCCCAGATCCCCTGCCACATCAACAACTCATTCAACACAACTACTCAAACATGGAAAATTCTCTACATTGTCAATTTGGTCTTTAAATTTGCTTTTCATATAACAAGATTAACGAATTTAGGTCCCAAATTCATCAAATTGAAAGTTCAAGACGACCCAATTGAGAATAAATCCCAAATCTTCAGCTATCGGAGTTTCAATAGAAAAATTAATTGTCCAGAAATTCTGAAAGAGATACTGCTATAATGGGCAAATGGGTCGCTTGCTTAGTTAAAGATTTTTGTAAAATGGAAATAAAGGGGACGAGAGAAGTTGCACATATATACCTTTACTCCCAAGTCGAAGACCCATCCCAATACAATTCCAAGCGGGAGCCCGACAACGTAGTAGCAGCCCAGATTTATATATGCAACCCATGCCTGCCAACCCGATCCGACAGCAACTCCTGTCACGGGGAAGAAAAGAAAAGAGAAAAAGGTTGAATGCTATATATATATATATATGGCATATCACATGTTTGATGCTGGTCTTCAAAGCATAAAGATAAGAGAGTAGGGTACCCGATAGAACGGGTTGAACACTGTTGAGGAGAATGGTGACGGCGAGCAGCAACGATAGATTATCAACTGCTTCGAGCACATCAGAGCTGGTCGTGAATATATATGCTATCTTGTCATGGAGAAGCATGATTAGCGCGCAGAAGAAGATTCCAATCACAGTTGACTGCACTACTGACACCTTTGTTGCAAATTTTGCTGCCTTACCATTCCCCGCTCCAAGCTCATTCGCTACCCTAACTCTGTAAGTTACATTACAATTTCCTTCCTGTTAGTTCAGAAATTGAAAACAGGAAATTAAATGCTCTTAAATGCGTTGCTGATGAATTGGTATGCAATTGGATACCAGCAAATACTCCTCCGGAATACAATGAAGCTAAGAAAAATCTCAATAGTTTGGTTGCGGTTTGTACAAATTGGTCTGGTTTGCTAGAAATCAAACTAAACCAGAACTTTTCTATTACTATTCAAAAGATTTATCATAAATATCTGAATAATACTAATTTAACTCGCAACAGAATATGAACTCATAAAGTTGCTAATCCAAATCATCCTTTCCCTTTCTATGATTGTAACTTTCTCAATTTTTTTTTCTTTTTTTTTTTGTCTTTCAACATATTGGCTCTTATTTCGATGATGCTACTAAGAATGCTAGTTAAAAAATTAAAGGTTAAATACATTTTTGCCCCACGAGTTTTAACGACTTCATTTTTTGCCCTATATAATTCATTTTGTATCGAAGATGGTACCTCGTTTATGATTAAAGACGAATATTATACCTCCGTCTAAACTTCCGTCCAAAAATTGACGGAAGTCCACATCAATACATTTAAGAAGCTAATACGTATCCTATACTTAATTAAAAATTAAAAAACTGAAAAAAAAAAAAAATATATATATATATATATATATATATATATATATATATATATATATATACACATATAAATGAATGGTGGCTCAGCCACCCCCATGGCCTTAGGGATGGTTTAGCCACCAATAGCCGAAACCATCCTTTTTTTCTTTCTTTTTTTTTCGCCTTGTGGGGTTGGCCGAATCGCCTCCATGGTCCTAAAGGTGACCACCCACAAGGGCCAAACCCTAAACCTTTGTTTTTTTTTTTTTGGCCTTGTGGGCCTGGCCAAACCACCCCCATGGTTCAGCCACCTTCATTTTCTCTTTGGGGGTAGTCAAACGACCCCAAGCCCTTGGAGGTGGTCCAAACGGACCTCCTTTTTTATTCTTTAATTTTTTTAAAGCTTTTATTTTTTTTACCTTTTTTTTTATTTTTAGCTTTTATTTTTATTTTAAAAAAAAAAAAAAAAAATTAATTAGCTATAAAAAGCGTGTTAGCTTCTTAGAGAAATTAATGTGAACTTTCATCAATTTTTAAATATTCTTAGAACTGGCTACCAGATTCTTATTTTAATCAATTAGTCTTCGTTCACGTTGTCAGCTTCTTAGTGAAATTAAGCCAATTATGCAATTCTTGTCGTACGTACATAAAATCATATATCTAAGTCTTTGCTTATAAACATAAATGGACAAATACAATTTAAAGAAAGAGAATGACATTATTGGAGGTGGCTAAGGAGGCTCCATATCCCAAACAAATGTGAGAAAGTAGGTGGACAGTTTGATGAGGCTCATTTGTCTAGGTGAGCTGTCTGAGATCTACTCGAATAAATAAATTTCATAAAAGTTCTTATAAATTAACTACTTAAATTATTAATAAATTACTGAAAATTTATATCCCCAATAAGCATTAGGGATATTCTGGTCGGTAAATCAATATAGCTTACTTAGCTGCTAATCAAAAGCTACTAAGCTTCCCATCCATTTGCCATACATGTGGATGCATGCCCCAAAGCTTCGGGAACAAAGGGGCCTCATGGTGGGGCACAGTCTCTGGGCAGAATTTTAAAGGAGGAATTCCTTTTGAAGCTATGATCACATAAAATGATTTCTTGTAATAGAATATATATAAATTATGATGATTAATGTTATTGCCTTGTGCTGTATCTTTTATGTGTTTACCATGATTAATAATATGTTTACAGAGTGTGGCAATATTAGATATGTTCAGAAACTGTTTGAAAAAATGTACCCGGTACCAGCAAAGAAGGCCAAAGGAATCATCATCTCCCACCCATTTATGGTCATGCTGCAAAATTGAATACATAAGACACAGAGTTTGAAACATCAATATTTTCAACCGATTGTGTGTGAATAAACAGTAAATTAAAGTAAATCACGTTTATACCAGACTGACAAGGCATCGACAGCAAGAGTGGCATTCTGCAAGAACCCTGTCATTAATATCAGTATTCTATAGTACCAATTCTCCAAGCTGCAAAACCCCCCAAAAACACCCACATAAACGAAAGAATCAGCCAAATGGAAAGAAAGGGAAGTCAAAGAAACGCTTGAAACAGAGGGGGAGATACCAGAGCATAACACCAGATGCAGCAGAGAGCTTGAGAAACTCCCACAGCCCAGAAAAGGCTTCCGTAGAGAAACCACTCCATGTCAGGGGACACCCACCGAACGCAGTATACCCATACAAACCAAAAACCAAGACCCACCACGAGATATCCAGAGAAAGAGCCGCACCCACAAGCCCAAAATCAAACACATAGATGAAGAGCCAACTGGTTAAAGCATTAACCAGCAGACCCGCGAAAGCAACCCACGCAATCACTGAGTTCTTGAGCTGGGACTGCAAGAATCTCTGCAATGGGAACTGAAACGCAAAGCTGAAGTGCAAGGGTATTAGCCAACAGGCCACGACTCCTGACGACTCTGCCACGTCGTCGGGCTGTCCTAGGAGTTTCAGAAGCGGAGTAGCGAAAACGTAAAAAGGCAATAGGAAGAAACAACAGACGAAGAGCACAATCCATGATCTTTGCAGGTATATTCCCAACATGTGGTACCTCTTGGCACCAAATGCCTGCCCGCACAGCGTCTCTAGCGCGCTTCCCATCCCTAACTGATCGATCGCCAAAAACCCAACAGCGAACGTTAGAAAAGCCAAAAATTCATACAAACACCCACAGAGAGATTCGTTGATCAGTTACCAGGAGGCCGAAATTGAAGCCGACAATGACAGTGTTGGCAATGGAAATGGCGGCGAGTTCAACTTCCCCAAGGTGACCAGCGAAGGCTTGGGTGATAACGTTCATGCTGTATGAAATGACGCGGCTGATGATGGCGGGACCCACAATGCGCCATAGCTTCCTGGTCTCTATCCAGACCCTTGATGCGAGGCCTTTTTGATCTTGATCTTCAGCTATGGCTTTTGCTCCATCTTCTGGGGTCGTTGATTCTGGCAATAGTGATCTGTTAAGATCCTCATCATCTCTGCGGATGATGCTCCCCATCGGAGAATTACAACTAATATTCCCCTAGCTAATGGCCTAGGAGCCTAGGAGAGAGTGAGAGACGAGTAGTTTAGGAGATCGAAGGGGGCGTAGACCTCGAAAGACGAGTAGGTTTTTATAACAGGGACAAACTGATGTGGACGCAGTTCTAACATATTTATTATATATATTCTATTAATCCAAATAATCTAGGAATATTTGAAAGTTGCTCCACATCCAAACATAAGCATAGCGATTCTTCGTGTCTTCGATGGGTAATTTGTTTGTTGGGTAGTTTTTGGTAGATCAGCATGTGAACATCAATGGTGATGGACGGATCAGAAGGTTAGGGGTGACGACCGCTGACCTTGTAATTTGGAGTTTTTAACGGAAGATAATTAATTGCGGTTGATTTGGATGAGAAGCCTCGAAAGATGGCGAAGATGATGGCCTTGTCATTTATATGAGACTTTTAGTTGAACAAGCCGTGTTCAAATTGCTTGTTGTAAACATTTTTTACACAATTTCTTTCTATTATATTTTTAAAAAAAGAAATTACAAAGTCTTCTTAAAATAGTTCAATTGAATAGAAGTCACGCATCGTAAAACGAAAGTGATTATTTCAAATTTCACTCTCAAAATATTAAAAAAATAAAAAATAAAAAAACATTACTCAATTGTTAACTGTTCGGACTCATGATTTGTTTGAATCATTAAGATAAGTGGAAATCTACTCCTTGAAATACAGTAAATTCGGTGAGACAGGATAAATACAAGAGAAAAGAATTTATCAATCTTTTAATTGTTGCGAGTAATTTAATAAGAAGAATATGATTAGACACTTCCCATTAAAGAGTTAGAGTACACAGCCATACACGTATGCGGTGTTAAGGAAGCCAACTAGTCAACGACAGCTGGGAAACACACGCGGGCTTTGTGATGGGAGTGTTTATCCGTTAGATTTATAGGGAATTGTGTTGTGGAATATTTATGTGTTGTAGAATAAGAAGTGATTGATGTGATATAAAATTTGAGAATGTTTTATAGAAAAGTGAAAAAGTTTTGTTTTGTAATGGATTTTTTTATTTGAATAATAATAAAATATAGTTGATGTGATATAAAAAGTGTAAAAAAGTTAGAATGTTTTTGATTTGATATTTTTGGAAGAATTGAAAAGAAATAGAGGGAGAATGACAATGGGTTGCCAAACTAGCCTAGCCTCTTTTAGAAGTCCATAGAAACACTTTCAAAAGAGTTATTTAAAAAAAATGTCTCATTTTTCATTTTTAACCTCACTCAAAACGTATTAAACTTTTTTTTTAAAAAAAAAAATTTCCTATAACCCATATATAAAAAAGACAGGTATCCTTTAAACATGTGAAAAAAAAAAAAAAAAAAAAAAAAAAAAAAAAAAAGTGATCCAATCCACCAGTGGACAAACCAGTTGTGATCAGCCCTCTCTGAGTTTTTTCTAGAGAGAGAAGTTTCTAAAAGAGACTGTTGTTTGTGGGGAGGCATGCTTCACGCCTCCCTCCTCCTAGTTTTTTGGTTTCCAACCTAGCCCTTTTGGGCTAGTTTGGTTCTTTTGTTTCTCCATGGTCAGATCCATTGGAGTTTTTTGGTCCTCCCGGCCTTGATCCGGTGGAGTTTGTTTATGTTTGTTTCTTTTCTTGTTTTTCTTTTGGCAGGGAGGCATCATTATGAGTCCTCGGGGAGTCTTTTTCCGATCGTGTCTTCAGCGATCTTTGGCCGCTCTTCTCTCCGTTCTTATGCACTGTTTGAAGCCAGATCTAGGATTTTCTGCCGGTCCTCTCTCGACACACGCCTCGTCGTCGACTTTGCCGTCATTTTTAGATCCGACCGCTACTCTCTACGGCCTTGTCGGAGTTCACGTTCACGGCGTGTGACCAACACGTGTCAGGGAGTTTTGTCTCCCTGGTCAGCGCGCGAGGGTCACGTCCCATCTTCTAGGTCTTGGTGGCTGGTGTTTGGTGGTCCATGGTGGTTGTTTGCGGTGAGGAGATCTCCAGAGCCGGCACGTGTCACCCACGCGCCGTCGCCGATGGCTCAAAAGCTCCCTGTTTGGTCGGATCTGTGTTGGTTTTTTCTATCGTGTTATTTCTTCTCTTGTATTTCTTAGGTTTTTTCAAAGTTTGCCTATAATTTTTGCAGATATTATGGATCTGTTTTTTAGGGCTTGTTAGCTTGGATCAGCCCTGTCTTTTTAGTAGTTGAGCGTTATTGTGAGAGAGTGGATCAAATGCTAGTTCTTGTAAGATTTGTATAGTTGTATGCAGCAACCAAGTCAGATTTTCTGACTTAGAGTGTGAGATGTTTGTATTTCTACTCACTGTGACAGGCCCTTGGGCTTTTACTAGAATGAATACAAGGAGCTCCATTTCTCCATTCAAAAAAAAAATGCGATTCTCACATAGTAAGGGACACATGTCAATCTTATATGTGGGTTGTAGAAAATTTCATACAAACCGATTTGTAGGAAATTTCGGTCTTTTTTTTTTTAAGTAAAAAAGTAACTTAAAAAAAAAAAAACAAAAAAACAAAAAAAAGGTTAAAAGGTAAATTTTAGATTTTAGATTTTTTTATCAAACGAAGTCATTTCTTTTTTCTTTTTCTTTTTTTCTATTCAAATATGGGAAAAGGGGGGAAAGGGGAAAATTACAAAGGAGGATCCTTTCCACTCCTTAATTTGATAGAGGAAATGAAATGTGAAAAAGTGGGAACGCTTCCGAACACAAGGTGGGAAGCGGCCCATCCAGCTACAAGGTGTGCATCAAGATTAGCACATCTAGATATCTTAAGAGCACTCCAAACATTTTAGGAATACAATTGAACAAGAGAGTCAGAAATTACCGGTGCAGAGATCCAGTCTGAGAAAAGCAAAGGATCTTTCAAAGCCAGAATAGTGAGGAGAAAGTCTCATTCAATGATCATGGGGGAACAACCCATTGAGACAGTCAATCTGGAGGCCAATAAAGTTGCATGGGCTTCACCCATCAAGGCATCCATAGGGGGCAGCTTCAGAGTATTGACTACCAGAAATTTTCCAGAGTGATCTTGGAGAACTGCGGTAGCAACTGCAAAAGTAGGACGAATGGCCACATCAAAGTTGACTTTAAAAGAACCTAAGGGAGGAGGATCTCAATCAGCCAAGTTACTATTCTACCAAGCTAGCAAGTGATGCTGAGTGGTGTTCTTGATACATTTAAGAGTATTGAAAGGTACAGGAGTAATGGCCTCATGAATAAGTTTATTCCTAGCAAACCAAATCTGATCCATTAGCACCAAAGCAGAAATTTGAAAACTATGCACATCTTGCACCGGGATGCCAAGAGAGAAATGAGGTCGAAATAAAGCCTTAATCCAATCAACAAAAGGCATATAAGAGAAAGAAACCGTGTGTAATGGCCAGAGGGAATTCTGCTACATAATTCTAGAGAAAGGGCAACTCAAGAATATATGTTGAAGAGACTCCACTGAGAGTTGGCAAAGAGGGCAACAAAGCATATCCGGGTCCTGCTGATGCAAACACCTGAAAATATTAGGTCTAATAGGCAAGATATTCCAAGCTAATTTCCACAGAAAATGCTTTAGTCAAAACTGGATCTTAAGACTCCACAGCAACTTCCAATCTGAAGGGCACAGGGGGGAGATGGTGGAACTAGATAAAGGATTGATCACTTCATGGGCTGATTTAACCCAGAATCTGCCAGTTGGGGAAGGGATCTAAGACCATTTATCAGGAGAAGGGTTGTGAGGAAGGTGGATATCAAGGATTTTAGATGCCGTGAGGGCATCAAAGAGAAAAAGTATAAGGGGGGTACTCTAACCTCTAGAGGGGAAGGAGAAGAGGTCAGAAACATTCAAGTTGGGAAGAGAAAGGAGAGAGGGATGAGGGGTAGGTTTAAAACCTTCAATATTTGGAATCTATGGTTCTTCCCAAATCTTCAACTTCAGACCAGAGGAGATCATCCAACAAGCACCCTTTTGAACAAAAAGCATACATTTAAGGATACCTTTCCATAACCAGGAATCTGTGGGCGAAGGTTTTGAATTTAAAAATTGCTCATTGCGAAGATATCTGGAAGCAAGAACTTCAACCCAAAATAAGCCTCGATCATGTAACATATTCCATCCAAGGTTGGAGAGGAGAGAAATATTCTGATATTCTAGAGACCTGAGACCGAGGCCCCCAACCGCTTTAGGAGAACAAATTTTATCCCAACTTAATAAGGATAAATTATGGGATTTATCCTAGGGAAAACCCCACCAAAATTTTCTCAAAATAAAGTCTATATTATGACAAAAGGATTTGGGAAGGTAGAAGAGAGACATTGCATAGCTGGGGATGGAATTGGCAACAGTCTGGATAAGGCTAGTACGGGCAGCCTGAGAGATGAGTCTAGCCTTCCAACCTGAAATTTTGTTGAGGATCTTAAGCTTAAGATCGTCAAAGGCCAAATTCTTGTTTCTGAGAAAGAAAAGGGGGAGGCCAAGGTGTTTTGCATTGGTAGGGATGGGTTTAAGTTTAAGAATAAAATGGATGGAATTTAAGATGGCAGTAGTACTGTTTTTATTGAGGAACAGAGAAGATTTTTCCATATTTACCTTTTGCCCAGACCAAGAGGAAAATTTTGTCAAACAATTCAAAATACTAGATGCTTCAGAGGAATTTACCCGAGAGAACACCATCAAATCATCTGCATACAGAAGATGAGAAACTGAAGGGCTATGCCGAGAGATTTTGATGCCATTAATGTTACCAGCCAGTTCTTCCAAACCAAGGATAAAAAGGAAAGGAGATAGGGGATCCCCTTGTCTGAGACCACATTGTGGGAAAAATCTGCCAAAAGGAGAGTCATCCAGTAGAATAGAGAAAGACACTGTAGAGATGCATTGCTCAATCATACGAATCTATTTAGAATGGAAGCCCAAAGATTTCAAAATATGAAAGAGGAAACTTCATTCCATTCTATCAAAAGCTTTCTCCATGTCTAATTTCAGAGCCATAAGACCACCTCTACCCCTTTTCTGCTTCATAGTATGGAATAGCTCATGAGCAAGTATAGAATTATCCTGGATAGGCCTGCCTTGGAGAAATGCAGATTGATTTGAAGAAATAATTTTATGAAGCAAAGACTTAAACCGGTTAGCCAAGATCTTGGAGATAATCTTATAAGAGAAGTTAGTAAGACTGATGGGTCTAAATTGGGTCACTTTAAGAGGATTATCTATCTTTGGAATAAGGGCTAAATGAGTATGGTTAAACTCTTTGAAGAGAAAACCATTTCGGAAAAAAAAACTCTGGACAAAAAGAATGACACTGATACGGATTGTTTTCCAATAAGTTTTGAAAAAAAAGACCAGTAAAGCCATCTGGACCAGGAGCCTATATCATTCCCGTTATTCAAAAACGAGCCATTTTCCATTTTGATAGTATTCCTGCACTGGATCGCAGTAAAGGCATGAAAAAATTTAGTATTTAGATCATTGCTGGTGAGCCAAAGTTCCCGAGATTTTTGTTTCCGAAGACTTTCTTCTCGAAGATTAAGATGGAGATTCTCTTCTATAGTCGAAGAAGAAGGATCGGGAGCTGCACATTGGATGGAATTAATTTGCTCCAAAAGATGCTTGATTTTTTTTGAATATTACCAAAATGAAGAGTATTCCAAATCTTCAGGGTAGCTTTGGTGGCTTTAAATTTTTTGCACAAGGAGAAAGCTATTGAACCATTGGGGTTAAATTGCCAGGCACCAGCTATAACAGTATGACTAGAAAGATCTCGAGTCCAAAATTCCTCATACTTAAAAGGTTAGGGTAGATGGGGAGTATTTCCTGAAGTAGACAACAAAATGGGATTATGATCTGAGGAGGAAGCAGGAAGATGGGAAATCTGGGCATTGGGGAAAAGAAAGACCCAATCCTTATTAGAGAGCCCACGATCAAGCCTTTCTCAGAGATTTTCCCGCCCTTGTCTTTCATTGTTCCAGGTAAAAGGATTGCTAGAATAGCCAAGGTCTATAAGACCATTAGATTGAACAAAATCCAAGAAATTGTTGTAAGATGTAGATCCAAGGCTTCGTCGACCACCAGATTTCTCAACAGAAGAAAGAATTGCATTAAGATCACCTATTAGAAGCCAGGGGCCTCAAAAGCAATTACCAGTGCGTTCAATATCTAACCAGAATGAAATACAATCGTGCCAAATGGAAGGGACATGGGCAAAAGTGACCATCCAGGTGTTAGAGATCGGATCTAAGTAAATCAAAATAGAAATTTGATGGTTATTCTGAGTCACAGGCTCTGCATCAATACCTAACTTACAAGCCACCACTAGACCACCTTTAGAACCAGAAGCAGGGACTTGAAACAACAGAGGAAAACCCATTTGAGAAAAAGGATTTTGATCAGGGAACAAAGGAGACTTTGATTCACAAATGAAGATGATATCAGGACTGTGGAGATGACAAAAGGGCCCTGAGTGTTTGAACTGTCGAGGCTTGGGAAAATCCTCGACAGTTCCAAGATAATATTTTCATGTGATTGAGGGGACATTCTCTTCTATTAAGTCTTGGTTAAGGGCCAGAAATTGGGGTAATTACAAGGAAATAGGCAAATTTCAAGGTGACCTATGCCAGATACTAAAAATAGCACAGCCAATAAAATGGTCAACCCAAAAAACCCAATATAGAATTCCACCTATACAAATCCGTGCAAGTACAAATACAACAATTAAAAATTCAGAGCCTCCAAAACAACCGAAAACCCCAATCAAGACAACCAATCCGTAGGGTTTTCCCAAGCTATAGTCGAACCCAGCAACCAAGTAAACCCGATTATTGCAACCAAAATCTCCAACCCACTTCTTCTTATAGAGCAAAGCCCAAAAAACTTGACAGAATCTTAAACTTCTGTGCCACATAGTGGGCACAGAAGTTTGCACTTCGATTAACATGACTAGGTTGCTAGCTAGCAGTTGGAGGGAGGATGGAGAGAATGTTGGAGATGATTAAAGCAATTCACCAATTTGTAGTAGTTGCTGGATGCTGAAGCGCCAAAGTGACATTGAGAGAATCACCTTCTAAGATAAAAGAAGATAACCCTAAAGAAGTTGCCAATCGGGCAGCCAGAAGAGCACCAAGAGCCTCACCATAAAGAGGAGAACAGGGAGAGCTAATCAGGGAAATACATTTGATTATAAAACCAGTAGAGTCTCTGCAGACTGCAGCTTGAGCAGAGAAGGTGGCTCTGATAGCAGTATCATAGTTTATCTTAAAATAGGGAGGAGATGGGCTTTTTCCAGACTGCAGGAGTTTTTTCATATTTGGTTGTCCACGCAGAATAGTGCTCCAGAGCAGTCCTGTTGATAGTAATAGATATGCTAAGAGCATTCGGGATTATGCCATCATGATAAGCTTTGTTCCTGGTAAACCAAAGGTAGTCATAGGCAATAGCAGCAAAAATTTGGAACCTATGAGTCTCTGCTGGAGGGACGCCAAGCATATGATGTGGATGGAGAATGATAAGGAGGCAATCTGTCATGTTAGTAACATTTAATGCAATAGTATCCAAAGGCCAAAAAGATTGGTGCCAAACCACACGTGCAATGGGGCAAGTGAAAAAGAGATGGGGAAGAGAGTCTATGGCATAAGAGCATAGGGAGCAACTGGTGTCTTATATGGAAGAAGGGATGGATTGAGAAATTCAAAATTTGGCAGGAATAACATTCTATACCATTTTCCAAAGAAAAAGTTTTAGGCGATGGTTCAGCTGAAGCTTCCAAAGAGCCTTCCAACTAGATTTTGAGAGAGGTGAAGTAGTGGAAGAAGATAAGGAGCTAATGAGGTGATGTACGGATTTGGTGGAGAAAACACCGGTAGAAGAAGGGAATCAGAGTGTGGACGGATATTGATTTTTAAAATTTCAGAGATGGTGGTGGGATCGAACAAAAAATGCAAGACATTTTGCCTCCAGGACATGGTAGGAGAGTGAATAAGATCAGAAATGGCCAGGGGGTGGTTGGAGGAAATGGAAGGCAATCTAGGGATAGGTGTGAAGGATGGGACAGTAGGAATCCATGGTAAGGACCATATAGGAAGGCTTGAGTTATTATGAGGAATAAAACAAGCTCCAGAAGAGATGATGGGTAAGGTTGCCTTGATGCCATTCCAAACCCAACTTCTTATATACTAAAATTATTTTTAAATTAATTCATGTAATTTCAAACAAATTATTACTTTAATCAGGTCAATAAAGCCCAAATTTGTTCTCCTCATTTCGCGAGTAAAAAGGATCTTTGTGTGTGCCATGCACACGTGTTTGGGAAGGGGTTGGATTGCGCAAATTATTAGTTACCAAATTATTTTTTTAAATTATGGATGAGATTTATTATTTTTGAGGATGTGTCACCATCTTATAGGAGGATTAGGATCCTCTCAAATTTTTTTCCTAAATTTGAGAGAATTCGGGCAGGTGATTGTGAAAGACTACTTATGAGACCCACCTGACCAAATAAAAATTGAGCTGCCCAACCACTTATTCTGTCATGTGGGTCCCATAAGTAGTTTCTCACAATCACATGGCCGAATTCTCTTAAATTCGGACAAATAATTTAAGAGGATCCTGATCTCTCATAAGATGGTGACACATAATCTGAAAGTCACTTTTGAGAAAATAAATTTGAAAAATATTGCATTTTTTTTTTTTACAATAAAGTGCTATTTATTATTTGTATCTATGACTTTATAACTTCATAACATGTGGTATAATTTTACAGAACTTTATGTTTTGTGATATAAGGACTTTATGTTCGTAATCTTTGATTAAGGAAATACTCAAATCTTTCGTTATATATATATAAAGTGCTATTTATTATTTGTATCTATGACTTTATAACCTCATAGCATGTGGTATAATTTTGCAGAACTTTATGTTTTGTGATATAAGAACTTTATGTTCGTAATCTTTGATTAATGAAATACTCAAATCTTTCGTTAATATATATATATATCATTTTCTAAGAAGAAGGTTTGGATAGAAAGATCGGCCCATAAGGAAAAGATGAAATGCAGTACATCACAATTGCACAATACAAGACATATGATGTGGGACCCATATAAATGAGATTCAACACATGAATCCCACCCTATATATCTTGTGTTGTATGAATATCATGCATTATGTCCCAAGTGAGAATTGACCTCTCTTGAAAAAAAAATAAGGGATAATTGCATCACTAGTCCTTGTGGTTGGTCTAAATTACAAATCACTCCCTGTGATACAAAAAGTTCATTGAGGGTCCTCGTAGTAAACTATAATTGCGAATCACTCCCTGAACCCGTTTTCCGTCCACCAAGTTAACTGATTCCGTTAGTTTGTCACGTCATACCTAATAGGAAATCAACACGTGGCCACCCCAGGCCCTGGGGTGACCACGTGGCAACCCCTAGACGTGGTCGGGTCACCCCTGGCAACTACCCATTTGCTATTTTCTATTTTTTTAAAAAATAAAATAAAATAATTTTTAAGTTTTATTTATTTATTTATTTTTTATTGTAATAGACACTTGTCGATTTTTTATTGGGTATGACATAACAAACTAATAGAATTTGTTAACTTGGTTAACCAAAACGGGTTCAGGGTGTAATTCGTAATTATAGTTTACCACATGGACCCTCCATTAACTTTTTGTATCACATGGAGTGATGTATATTTATGCTAACCCTAAGGACCAATGATACAATTATCCAAAAAAACAAATGTGAGAATTGACCTATCATTGCTGGTCAAATTGCAAGAATGTTAGGCGGACGGCAAAAAGCAAAAAATGAAAATGTTTTTTTTTTTTTTTTTTTTGTTTATTTTTAGTTCAGGGTGACTGGAACATGACAATTCAACAAATATATACCGAAATAGACGGCGGAATATAAATATTTTGGTGTATATTAATTAGTACAAAAAATTTGAGATCAAATTCCATTTTTTTTCTTCAATGATTAAAAAGACTGAACTAAGGAGGAGGAAAAATAAGAAAAAAACCGGTTGATAATATATACAATGAGAAATGATATACTTTTCAAAAAAAAAAAAAAAAAATTTGTTTTTTAAATATTGTGTCACAATCATATGTAATTTATTATTGTAAAAAATATGTCACCATTTTATAAGATTACGACACATTTAAAAAAAATAAATTCTTTACAAAGTGTAGCATTTTTCATATAGAATTAGACACGTGCTTATTTAGAAAAGGAAACAAAAGGTGCAGAAAAAGCCCTAGTTTGGTTGTTGGTTGAAAGTTGAAAGTGAGAATGGTTGGCAATGCGGGACAAACTACTTGTCCACGGTCCACCTGCTCAATGACAAATAACGCCTCAAAATAAACAAAGAAAGCAGGAGATAATGAAAGGTGATTTTCGTCTTTTGCTATAAATGGAGAATGTTAGTTGGGATCTGGTTGGCAATGCTCCGATTGGTTTGACCCAATTGGCCGCCTCTCTTCAACCGCTAATAAATAATAAAAGAGAATAAAATATCTCCTACCTTTCTCTCTTTTTTTTGTGGGCCAGAAAATCCAGAGAAATAAATAAGAGTAATGATAGGTAGGGGTCATCTTGCTGGCCCCTGCCCGGCCCTTTTCTACGTGGAAAGGGCCATTTTAGTTTTATAGTACTTTTTTTTTTTTTTCAAAAAAAAAAAAATTCAAATTCAAATTTTCGAATACAGCAAAACCAGTTCAGGGGCCCGATTTTTCTCATTTTTGTCTTCCCCCCAAATTTTCCCTCCCTCTCTCCATCTACCCCAAAATCTTCCCACCGTTCGGAGCTCCGTCGTTCTTCCGGTTCCGGCGACCAGTTTCGCACGAGCCCGCCACCGTTCCGAGCTCCATCGTTCTTTCGGTTCCAGCGACCAATTTCGCACGAGCCTGCCACCGTTCCGAGCTCCGTCATTCTTCCGGTTCCGACGAGGTCCCCCACCGTCTACTTCCATCTCCATTTCCATCTCCGGCCACTAGGTACTGCCAGGCACCATCACCGTCGTTCTCCATCTTCGGCTAAAGCCCACCCACCGGCCGTCTTCCAGTTCCGGCCCTCTTCCATCTTCGGCCATTTTCCAGTTCTGGCTTCCCCCCAAATCCGTCTCCTTCAAGTATTAAACAAATACCTTTCCTTCATTTTCTTCCTGTCTCATGTACTGAGTAATTAGGCTTAGTAAAATGCTCAATTATTATTCTGTGATGTTGAACGTTTATTTGTTCTCTTACTTCAATCCTGTGGCTTCTTCTGGGCCAAAGAAGAAAAAAAATTTCTCATTATTTTAATTTTGCTTTTTCATGCAAAAGTTGATGAAATTGAGATTAGAATAGGTTGTGCCTAACATGGACTTGCACAAAAGTACAACTGCTTTCCTTTTGCAAACTCTGCTGATTAATAGGGAAATTTAGGCTTCTTTTTGACAAAGAACAAAAAATAAAGTTGAGCTTCATAGATTTTTCTTTTTTCCCCTAAGGCTACAGTTATAAAATTGCCCAAGCATATCATTCTTAAATATCCACTTGCATTGAGGGCTTAAAAAAAAAAAAAATTTAAAAACCTGCAAAGCTTTTCAAATAATATTCTGTCAAAATAAATGGACTTGGTAAAATGCTCAAACATGATATGCTGCTTCTTTTGTATCTTTATGTATTTATGGGTCTTGCAATTGATTTCATTCCTTTGCTAAGCTAAAGAATTTTTTTTTTTTTCCTATGATATGTCATAGAAGTTTGCTCATATTGTCTTGTTTTTTGAATTTTCTATTGAAGCACTACTCCTTGGATATTAATGGAGGTCATTTAGACAATTCATTTTTCATTAAATTTTGAATGTTGTTGATCTTGTGTTGCTTAAACGCATTTGAAATGGGGGATATATCAAAACACCTGATTGGATATTGTTTTGTGGTTTTTCGATTTTTTGATTCCCTCCCCCATTTAATTAATAACCTGATATTGTTCTTATGCTTAGGCCTTTATTGAGTGCTATGTTTCTTGAGTGCTTTTCTTGTAATTATGAACTAAATGATAATGCATTAATATGAATCTTTATTTGTTACAGAAACTTTTAAATGGATTTATCACAATTAGACTTGATTTCACAACACGAAGATGATTGTTCATTGACATATATTGAACTTGATGATGTTGTGCCCATCGAAATGGACCCTCAAAATGGTATGTTGGACACTTCATGCTTACCTTTAATTTTTGTAACATAATAATAAAAATAATTTTTGTTTTCAGATTTTTTTTTTTTAGTTTCTTGCTGTGATTTGTGGTTTTTTGCTATTGGGTTTCTGGTTATAAAATGCCTTCTTACATGTTTGTGTTATGTGGATTGTGAAACCTTGATTGTATCTGAGAGTTTGATGCTGGTGTATCTGAGAGTTTGTGCTAAGTCAAGTTATTCATGGTCATGTATGCCAAGTCTCCATATGATTTTCATCATTATTTTTGTTTAACAAGCCAATTCCTTACTCTATGTATCTTAAATTTCTTCAATTTTCAGTCAGAGTTGCGTTCTGGAAATCTTCTGCGTTTTGTGAATGGGAATTTGATTTGGGTCCTAATACATCTTATATATTGCGTACCTAGTCAAAATAGATAACAAATGACTCACATTGTGCAAAGAAAAAGCAATAATGCTGTAAAATAGTAGTTTTAACACCTTTTAGCATGTTTGCTCATTGAATATATTATGGTCTGACGAAAAGATTTTAGGAGATAATTATAGCACTTTAGCAAACAAATAAAAGTAGTTGAATCATAACTGAAAAAGATTGGAAGAGATGTTCATGCACACAATTGCATCTGTGCATCTGATATCTTATACTCATTGGCTCAGCTTCTTTGCCAAATGCCCAGACTCATAGCCGTTTTTCTTATTACTATTATTATAAAATTTAATTGGTCATCTTAAATCGCATGCATCAAGTTGTTCTTATTGTATTTGCCTTCAATCTGAATAGTTTGTGAAAGAAGTTGGTTTTCTTCCATGCCACCTTTTTGTTCTTATTAAATTCGCTCCACATGTACTGTTTAAATCTTTGGACTTCAAACCATCCTATGCCAAGTATGTTTTCTGTTCTGTCTCTAATTGCACAAGTCAAAAGCACATAATTCATCCATCCTCTTCTCTTCTTTATGCAAGCTGATCATGGTTGTAATGTTGTATAACTGCATAGACTTGATACGGTAATTTTGTCCCATCCTTTTCAATGATTTCTTCTGACAAATATTCTCTTATGTACTTGACATGTCCAGCATTATGGAATGATCTTATCTTAAAAAAAAAAAAAAAAAAAATTGATTTTCATATGATCAGTTTTTATGTGCTTGTGCTTCGTTATTTCTTTATTTAATTTTCTGATCCTCCTAGTTATTCGTTAATAACCGCATGCATAGAAGATTGGTAGAATTTGAGGATTTTTTTTCTTTTTATTATGTTAGATGGATTTTGGTGGAATCTGAGCTTGTCACTTATCTTAAGGTTATGATTGTATATTTCTTGTTTGAGTAACATTAATTTAGCCCCCCAATTCAATATATTGAAGATTCTCATGTCATGTGCTTCTGAATTTAGGCACAAGTAAATGTCTACAACAAGTGATTTGTCAAGCGGTCATCCGTTATGTAAGTGTGGAATTCCTGCACGTCTAAGGAACTCTTGGACCACATCCAATACCGCTAAAAAGTGGTATGGATGTAATAACTACAAGGTAATTTTTGTTATATTCTGAAATTAGCTTTATGTTATATTTCGTCATTAGTAGTTTATGACATTTTTGTTGACCCTTTTTTTTTTCATGCAGAAAGCCGATGATTGTGATTTTTTTGAAAGAAATGGAAGAGAAAGTTGAGGAATTGTTTGAAAAAAAATGTAAGGAGCAATTAGCGCAACATAATAAGAAGATGTTTCGCGTTTTGTTGTTAGTTGTCATTTTGCTTTTAGCCTTTTATTTTTGTAGTTATAGTGAACCTAGACATACTAACTTGATGTTAAAATGAAATTATGGAAACAATTCAGTTGTAAGAGACTTTTTTCTGTTTGTACGAATTTCCTAAATGTATGCTAAACTTAATTGTTGTCTTTTGGTCTTAAACTGAATTGTTCCTGCAGTTTCTTTGGTCTTTTGGTTAGTTGTTGGGTGATTTTGGCTGGTCTCTTTAACTGAGTTTTGTAAGTTTTAGAGACCTAAAACTAGGAAATTATTGTTAAGAATTGAGTGGATGTGGTAGGGAACTAGGAAGAGACTGTGGCTTCCATTTCAAAGACGTCTGAAATGATGAAACACCTCACTTACCCCATCGAACTACTTGCTTGGGATGGACCCTCTTAGCACCAAACCAACTCAATTGACATGGGAAGAAACAAAACTTCCCCACAACTCAATGGACTCTCTCTATCTTCCATATATGGATGAACCGCAACTTGCATGTGCCAACAAATGGCCATCTATCAAAAACCTTTTTTCTTCACAATTTCAAGTCTATATGTACGTAGACTTCATTCATTTTCAAGTTCATTTACTGTGGAACACTTGCCCAAGTTGACTTCAAAATATCCTCTCCATTACACCAATCAGTAATCGCCACAACCAACGTCTCATTTGATGGGAAGAAAAAGGAAAAGAAAAAGAAAAAGAAAAAAGACCAAGACCCCATCATTTAGGTTTTGATTGCTGCTATATATATACATACACAATTAACAACTAAATCTAAAGGCATGCGGTATTCATAAAGTGAAATCCAAATTTACATAGAAAAAGTTTCAAAATAATGTAGAAACTGGTGTTGAACAAATCCACTTCTAGGCAAAGCAACCAGATCAACATAGTTAAGTTATCCCTTCTCCGCAATGACAAAGCCACTTCTAGGATCACTAGTTTGCCTGATAAAAAAATACATACAAAAATAAATAGTTGATAAAACTGAATAAATTGATGTAAAAAATTGCCTAAATGTTTTTTGGACCTATCAAAGAGAGAGAGTTTATGCTCATTGAGTAGAGTCAGAACTATGTGGCCTAAATTAAAAAACACAAACAGACTTGTGGGCCCAAAAAGATTGATTGAAATCTTATAATTTGTTTGACAATAAGTTTTGAAACACCCCCCCCCCCCCCCCCCCCCCCCCCAACCAACAAAAAAATCAGTGCAAAAATAATATTGTAAAACTTTCAGAAATTATGACACAAACCTAAAGGTTTCAGAAATTTGATGGGGGGCAATTAAATTGTCCCCACTCAACCATACTTGGAATAACAATGAGCCCCTTGAATAACAATGGAAAAGTATTGAAACTCTATTTCACAACTAGAACTTCCCAACAGACCAAAGCTTTTCAGGGAAAGCATATCAGACAATCTTGGAGATCTCTTTACAGCAATCAACCTTCTTCCAGCAAACAGATGACTCATCCTCATATTATAGAATGAACATATCTATTTCAATTAGTGGTAATATGTTTCTTGTTCTTTTTGCTCCTACCAACTATATGTTTTCTTTTGTCTACTTCTTGTATACCTAAGGGCGCCTTACACTTTTAATGATATCTCGATTGATAAAAAAATAGTGGTAATATGTATCTCTAAGCATTGCGATATCTCAAATCATAAATTTGATCATTGCACTGTAAAATGTCATTCAATTGGCTAGAATCTAAGTCACATGCAAAAGAAGATATAATAAAGAATAGTCACACACATGCACTTGTACATCCTTCTAGCTATCTGATTGAAGTTACAATCCAAAGAAACAATTATTGCGATAAGTACAATGGTGAAACTTTTCTGACGTGAGTGTGAGTAGGAGACAGTAAAGGGTCAAGAGAAACACAAGTACTTGTCATAAAAGAATGGATTATGAAAGGCTGAAACAGAAGGATATACACAATGAGCCCAGACGCATGATTACAGTCTTTTACTAGAACTAGGGGAAAGCATAATATACACCTCATCAAAGCTAAACAAAAAGCAATTAAATTTTTGAATGATAAATCCTATTGATAAGGAGTCAGTTTTAGGGAGTAAAGCAAACATACCAAGAATGAGATGAATGTAATTAGACCAAACAGGCTAAGTCTTTAATGTATGTTCAATATGAAAGAAAGTTGGCTAAAACGAACTTGAATATTATATAGTATCCAATCTTTAATATATGCTATTAATCTCTAGATGGAATTCAAATCTAGCATCAGATTTGACACAAACCAAAACAAAAAAAATATGGACTCAAATAAGGATAAATGCCAATGGGTGTAAAACAAATGAGATGTAGAACATAACCACTTAGAGCCTTGAAATAAAAATTAGCACACAAGCTAACTTTAGTAAGAACAATTGACCTCCCCGAAAAAAAAAAAAGAAATTTACTTTAATCAAAGAGACCTTACCACTTACGACAAGTATATAGAATCTCCTTCGAAAATACATGATGACTGTGAATTCCCAAACGTCTGAAACAAATACATCGAATGATTAATATATATGAAATTAAACTATTCGTCAACAAGTATGAATCGAATGCATGTATATGAACTTTTTTTCCCTCCTTTCAGTACCTGTGTAAGTACACTATTTTGTGTTTCAATCACTTGGTCATGCTACACATCAGTTGAAAAAGGAATTGTCTAAATGACCTCCATTAATAACCAAGGAGTAGTGCTTCAATTGAAAATTCAAAAAACAAGACAATATGAGCAAACTTCTATGACATATCATAGGAAAAAAAAAAAAAATTCTTTAGCTTAGCAGAGGAATGAATTCAATTGTAAGACCCATAAATACAGAAAGATACAAAAGAAGCAGTATATCATGTTTGAGCATTTTACCAAGTCCATTTATTTTGACAGAATATTATTTGAAAAGCAAGCTTTGCAGGTTTTTTTTTTTTAAGCCCTCAATGCAGGTGGACATTTAAGAATGATATGCTTGGGAAATTTTATAACTGTAGCCTTAGGGGAAAAAAGAAAAATCTATGAAGCTCAACTTTATTTTTTGTTTTTTGTCAAAAAGAAGCCTAAATTTTCCTATTAATCAGCAGAATTTGCAAAAGGAAAGCAGTTGTACTTTTGTGCAAGTCCATGTTAGGCACAACTTATTCTAATCTCAATTTCATCAACTTTTGCATGAAAAAGCAAAATTAAAATAATGAGAAATTTTTTTTCTTCTTTGGCCCAGAAGAAGCCACAGGATTGAAGCAAGAGAACAAATAAACTTTCAACATCACAGAATAATAATTGAGCATTTTACTAAGCCTAATTACTCAGTACACGAGACAGGAAGAAAATGAAGGAAAGGTGTTTGCTTTAATACTTGACGGAGACCTAGACTTGAAGGAGACGGATTTGGGGGGAAGCCGGAACTGGAAAATGGCCGGAGATGGAAGAGGGCTAGAACTGGAAGACGGCCGGTGGGTGGGCTTTGGCCGAAGATGGAGAACAACGGTGATGGCACCTGGCAGTACCTAGTGGCCGGAGATGGAGATGGAGATGGAAGTAGACAGTGGGGGACCTCGTCGGCGGTCGCTCTGTCGGAGATGAAAGACGGCCGGAGATGGAGAACGACGGTAGCGGGCTCGTGCGAAACTGGTCGCCGGAACCGGAAGAACGACGAAGCTCCGAACGGTGGTCGACGGTGGGAAGATTTTGGGGTAGCTGGAGAGAGGGAGAGAAAATTTGGGGGGAAGACAAAAATGAGAAAAATGGGGCCCCTGAACTGGTTTTGCTGTATAATAGAAAATTTGAATTTTTTTTTTTTTTTGAAAAAAAAAAAAATACTGTAAAACTAAAATGGCCCTTTCCACGTAGGAAAGGGCTGAGCAGGGGCCGGCAAGATGGCTCTTACCTATCATTACTCCTGATTGTTTAACCAAACTAGCTTTAATTGTTTCTTTAAAAATAAATAAATAAGTAAACTACCTTTAATTGCCAAAAGGCGCCTAGGTTCTTCAAAGACTCAAAAGTCAAAAACGGATCCTCTCGCCGGCCACCGGGATCCATTTCCGTGCACCTCCAATTATAAATAGTAATTTTTCCTTTTACCTTAAAAAGTGTTTATTTGACAGCAAGTACTTGAAAATTACTTTTGGGCAAAGCGATATACATGTTTGCTGAGTGAGAATAAATAGAATCTCTAATAATTTGTGGTTAGCATGTTGTGAGTGAATTCATATGAAATTTAGCTGTTCAAATAAATTTTTAGTTGTTCAGACATTTATTCAGGCATGTAGGCTCTTACATATGCTAGTAATTTAGGTAGAAAATTACAACATTTACCTCTTATGCTTTTCAATGAACACAAAATATACGAGGATGTTTGATAGAAAAATGATTTTTGCTCTTACACAATGATTTTTGCTAATATAAAGGTACACAATATTTGCACAACCAGACATGTTAGTGGGACTTATGTATGTGAGACACACATGCATAGATCTCACCAATATATCTTCTGTTGATAACCAATTTACGATATTGGGACTTCTGTAAAAATCTGTAATGAATAGTTGAATTAAGTATTGAAGCTAGCGACAACCAGTTGTTTAGTTTATTTTATTTTTATTTCTTTTTAGAGTTATGAAATGCTAAATGTACCGTTAAAGACTAAATTCTACATGTGATAGTTAGACACACGGCTAAATTTTGAACAGGTTAAACTATAAATTTCACATTGGAGAATAAACATTTGGAAGTACATATAACATTTCTTTTGTGTAAGAGTGATTTGGGTGTATTGAGACTTTAAATTTTGAGTGGTTTTATACCTACTATTTTTTTTTCTTTTGATATTGAATTTCCTTATGGTCATCTCCACCTATGAATGTAAGTTTGTTAAGTCGAACCATGTTAAATCTTAGCATCTTGTGTGTTTTATTTTGTTGTTAAGTTTGCTTTGAATTCTATAAAGTTAAGGACAAGATTGATTATGAAAAGTAGTGATAATTAAGTCGAATAGCAGTGAGTTATAGTTTAGAGCTGCAAGTGCAAATAGAGTGATAGATTTCAGATTTGGATCCTCTGTAATTGATTTCAACCGGAGAGGAGTCGGTTCTTTATAAATAAAGGGTAAAATTGTCAATATATATATATATATATATATATATATATATATATATATATATATATATATATATATATATATATATATATATATATATATATGAAAAGACAATTTTGCCCTTAACTTATAACGGACTTCTCCAATCGATTTTAACTGGAGAGGCTGTTTCTATAGTTTTAAAGGGGTAAAGTGTAATTTACCATTTTAAAATTAAAATTTAAAAAAAAAAAAAAAAAAAAAAAAAAAATACCCGATAAACTTAAGGAGATATATATATGTATATTCACCAACTTTATGAAGTACATACTCAGCAAGTCATTTCCTATTGTAGTTCAAACCAGGTCTAAGATCGGTGAGGTTGCCTTTGGTTTTCTTGGTGAAGATTGAGTAGAAAATATTGTCAGCAAATGAACAATCCCAACGGTAACATCATTTTATTTCAGTTTAGAAACTAAAGAATAAAACGAATTCAGAGAAACAAGTACGTCATATTAGTTAGTCAGTCATATATAATTTAATTTTTCCAACTCAATTAATCATGAATATTTTTAACTTTTCAATTCTGGCAAACAAAACTCATCACCAGTAATTAAGTTTAGGCAATATTATTAAAGACATCCCTTCATCAGTTTTCAATTAGCAAATTGAGTTTTTAATTCCGTCAATTAACTACGGCACTGCTAGTAGGCAAGTGTTTTATTCCAAAGCCTAATCTACTTGCATCTGATGCACAGTTTCTCTCTACTCCATGTTTTTTTATTAAATAAAAATAACCAGCTCAATACATAAAAAGCCTGATCTGATTAAATTAAATCAACTTCGTGAAGAATTTAAAGGAAAAATAAAAACTAGCCAAAATAATTTTGACTCTCCCGGTCACTATTTAATTACAATTGATTCCACTAAACAATTGTAATTGCACTCTACTTTATATTTTTTATTAAGTAATTAATCCTTTAAATTTACTTAATTTTGACTTTTGATTCATTCATAAAATTTTACTCATAAAAAGTTTTCCAATTCAAATTATAGCTAACCCAAAAAGACAAAATGCACAAAAAATGCGGCTCTCTCTCTCTCTCTATGTGAATGAGTAATTCTAGAAGGAGGACGTCCTCCTAAATGTCATGTGGCTTTTAAAATTACTATTGGATCAAAATCTAATAATAATAATTTCAAATTCAATAATAATTTTGAAAGCCATATGACATTTGGGATGACACAAGGAGAATGTCCTCCTTATAGCATTACTTGATGTGACTTTTAAAATTAAGATTGAATCAAAATTCAATAGTGATCTATTATACATTTTGTGGTGTTTTTAAATGCCACATCAATTTTGAGAAAATTCAAGAAGAACATGGGTCCTCCTTACGGTATTACTCGTTTGGAAGACAAACCCAAAACCTCATATCCATTCTAAATTAGATCCAATCCAAAATCCAAAAAAATGTTTGAAGATACTAGAGATCTATAATGATCAAAGGACAACAAGAATAAGATTTAAAACCAAAAACCATTTATACAAATCATTTAAGAACAATCTAAAAATACCACTACCAAATTTTGACAGGAATCTGACCTTAAAATATATGAAATTATATGATTTATCAAGTTCAAACATGCAGCGGCTTGGTGTCATCGCCATAGTAAGAAATCAGAGCAGCCAGTAACCTGATCCTGCATATGCACAGTGAAAGAACTGCTCTCGCAATAACAGTCGCACATTCATTAAATACTCATCCCATGGTATCATGCCCTCCTAAGCCATTTGTCCAGTGTTATGAACCTAAAATTGTACGACATGTAAAAGACATTGACATAACTTGCATTAGTTTATCTTAGGGTAATCTTAATTTAATTAAATAAAGATAGTTACAGTTATCTAAGTCAAAGTTTTTTAATTATTTGTAGAACTATGGTGTAGAAGTAATTTAGTACTTGGTTTCTCCAAGTTAGAGTTAGAGTTATCTCCAAGTAGTTTATTTGTATTAGGAGTTTATCTTAGGGTAGATGTAGGAGTTCATCTCCTATTCTATATTTTTGTAATTCTCTTATTTATATGCATGAGTGATTAATAAAAAGTAAGCATAATTAATCACAAATCTTGTATTTGAAAAGGTTTAGGTTCCATCAAAATCTAAAAGGTCTAGGTTTCTTCAGAATCTAAGGCATAGAACCTATCAATTCATCATGTTCCGTGTTTGATAAATCATTCACGTAACAATTTGGTATCAGAGCTAATTTCTTGTTCAATGGTGAATTCAAGAGTAGATTGGCTTAAGCAGCAATTTGTTAGTGTCATGGCTATGTTTGAAGGCTTTATCAAGAAATCAGATGACGGATGGAAATAATGGAGAAAAAACTCTATAGTCTTCTCTCAAATAAGTTGTTGGATGAACAAAAAAATGGAGTCTCATGCCCTCATAAACCACAAACAGTGTCAACCCCAACGCCATCACAAGCAAAGGCACCTGAACAGCCACTCCACCACGTAGAAAATTTAGTAGCACAAAACATACCACACCACTGCGTTGTTAAGGCCACACCAACATCTGCATCCAAGTTTGAACAAAATAGTTTGCACCATCAACGCAGGTCACGAAGAGAATTGTTATTTGAGAAGACCCACAAGATGCATCATGTTTCACACCAGTTTTTTGCACATATCATTAAACTTGCGGACAAAACACGGAGAAGATGGAGATCCAACCACGACAGAACCTGAAGCGGCTTTTTGAGGAGGAAGTGAACCCACCTTCAAGACATCTGCCTAGGAAGTGAATGACAAAGAGGATTTTTTGATTTTGCCCTTGAGGATAAGGACAAGGACAATTCTAAGGGGAAATGAATGTTATGAACGTAAAATTCTACAACATGTAGAAGACATTGACATAACTTGCATTAGTTTATCTTAGAGTAATCATTGTTTAATTAAATAAAGATAGTTCTAGTTATTTATCTAAGTTAGAGTCTTTTAATTATTTGTAACATTATGGTGTAGAAGTCATTTAGTAGTAGGTTTCTCAAAGTTAGAGTTGGAGTTATCTCCAAATAATTTATTTGTATTAAGAGTTTATCTTAGGGTAGAGCTAGGAGGTCATCTTCCATTCTATGTTTTTATAATTCTCTTATTTATATTTTAGAGTGATTAATAAAAAGTACGCAGAATTAATCACAAATCTTATGTTTGAAAAAGTTTAGGTTTCCTCAAAATCTAAGGTCTAGGTTTCCACAGAACCTATCAATTTATTCCGTTCTGTGTTTGATAAATCATTCACATAACATCCGGCGAGTAAACCATGTCCTTGGTGGCAAAATTGGAGGTATGCACTCCAGCACTACTTAAAGAGAGAGAGAGAGAGAGAGAGATATTTTGGATTTCGTTCGGATCTAGGGTTCTAGGTTTGATTTCCAAACCCTTCTTCTTGAAAGGAGAGAAATGAGGAGCTTGAGGTTTTTTCCTCTCTAGCCACTACCCATAACCATTGCAGCGAAGAGATTTTTTATTTTTTATTTTTGGGCTTATTTTTTTGTGCTAACTTTTGGTCGAACATACTGAAGTTAGTGTTTTGATGTGATATAAAGGTGAAAACAGACGAAATAAAAACCTTGAAAACTAAATGAAAACGGACAAACACACGGGGGATTCGTTTGATAATTTCCCTTTTAGGTTATCACAATATGATATGGAACAAGTAATAGTATGACAAAAATTGAAACATTTGTTTAAGAAAAATATATTTCTTAATAGCATTTACTCTTTGAATCATATACTATGCCTAACAAAAAAATGGTGGTGTATTGGCATGTTGGTATAAGATCATACTCAAGCTTCACACATATAGATCTAGATATGTATTAGAAGAAGAGAACACTCACTTTGAATAGAAAAACATCTCCTTGCCACATAAATTATGGATTTGTTGAGCTGAGATTAGTGGTTGGAAGCTGCTCCTCTCTTATATGAATATGAGCTTTTTGTGCCTGTTAATGATGGTTTTACCACAAAGATCTTTCTTTGCATTTTTGACAAAGCACCAAATGAAATGCTCTCAGAGTATCATTCATCAACCCTACCTCTTTTTCCCATTCACATTTGACAGTGATGATAGTTAATATCAATGTCTGAACCACAGTTCCGCCAATCATTCCACACCAGATGCCCTGCTCATTCAATTATGCACAAGTAAAACCAAGAAATTATACCGCAAGAAATGCATCATTTGATAGAAGCAATGATGAATATGCTGTCTTCATAACTTTGCAGTTTAACTTATTTTCATTTGGGGAATGGTCAATATTAGCCTTCTATTCTTGACGACATGCAAGATTCAGGAACTCAAAAGTGTGGTTCTATTTACCATATCAGAAGTATCCTACATGCTGAACTATTGGTAACAATGTAACAGACATACCGTAATTCCGAAAGGCAGGAACCAGCCCAAGAAAACCCCAAGAGGGACCCCAACTAAGTAGTAGCTACCTAAGTTTACAAAAGCCACCACTGCTTGCCAACCAGATCCAACAGCTACCCCTGCAAAGCAACACATGGCACCGAATCATAACACGACTTGCATTTGCAATTGCCAGAACACAGCGCTTATTCAGTATCTCACCCGAAAGAACTGGTTGAATGCAATTTAGAAGAATAGTGAATGCCAACAAGACTGCTAATTTATTGACCATTGCAATAACAGAAGTTGTGGAGGTAAAGATCATCGCAAGCTTCTCATGGAAGGCTATGGTTATTGACCAAAACAGAAGTCCGACAACCAAGGAGGTCAACACTGAGATTTTGGTTGCAAACTTTGCACCTTTTGCATTGCCTGCACCAAGCTCGTTTGCTACACGTACGCTGAGTTAAGATAACATAACATGGTTAAATATGAAAATAAGTGAAAAAAGATGCTTTTCCTTTTCATTGGCAGTGCTTAGTGAGAATATGATGGGTTGTTTTCTAGATAGACTAACATGAATCCAGAAGATTAGGTGCGGCAAAAAGATATAAAAAAGAGGTTTTAGTATTATTCGACTGTTTGTCATTTGTAGTTTCACCTCATACATGTTTACCAACTCCAAGTGTGGATTGTAGCTAAACTAACTAAAGACGTAACCACAGATATAACTGACATTAAATAATTCTCCAATATAGACGTTTTTTTTGAAACAGAAACAATGTGTACCAAATAATCAAGACAAAATTTATAATTTACATTTGGACTTTAAAACATCAAGAGAGCCATGAAAAAGAAATTGCTAAACTGAATGTTAAGTCACAACAAAAAAGAAAGCCATGGTTGTTAGACAGATAAAATAGGATGACTGTTCACCATCATGGTTGGAGGTGCTAATCTATCATTCGATTAGAAACATTCTGAAAAATTGAGGTCATCACCAAAGATTATACTCCCTCCATCCTGAATAGATGTGATGCTTTCAGTTTTGGAGTTATCTAAAATAAATGATACTTCAAAATGAAAGCAAATATTTATCACCATATTTTACCTCATATTACCCTCAAACTTGAACCCACCTTTTTTCAAATTTCAATTCACCTTTCTTGCCCACCTAAGGGTATTTTAGGAAATTTCTTATGTTTATTTTGTTTTATTAAAACACGTGTCATTTGCAAACTTTAATCTATTTTAGGATAGAGGGAGTAGTGAAGTAATTTTTTTGGTAGGGTTATATCGAAAATGAATTTCAAACCCTCAAATATACTCCAGCAAAAGAGAAAAGCATTCAACCATGAAATTGGAAATCAATCCATTTCAACCCGTGACCATCTGATCATTAGGCAGCTTTTCAATTTCCTAATGTATATCCATACAAAAACTGCAAGAATTAGGAATTCACTCCAGCTCAGCTAAACTAAATTTCTCGACCAAAACGCTCATACTCCAGGTCTGTAATTGAAAACAGATTTGAAGTGAAGAAAATATACAAGTAAATGAAGAGAGAGTAACGACAATATTTGACAATTGCATTCTATTGATTTACTACGACAAAATGGCTGACACTCACAGAATGAAATGCCATAGGCTATAGCTTGCATGACTCCTATACATGCTCTCTCTTGAAACTCTCTTTCAAAAACCTTGAACCTTAACCCACGCTTTAAAGCCAAAAGGCCCATAAAATCAGAAACATTTTTAGATTAGATGGTATTCTATCATTGCAGGGCAGTCACGGTAGAAGGACTGCCTTTATTTTATTTCACGCGCTTGAAAAAGAGAAAACTTAACAGTGAAGGTAATCGATTAGAACTCTATTTTCGAGGGAATAGGATAGTATTGTGCAAGTAAAACCATAAAGATTCTGACATAGAGGAACCCTTAATCTATATTTCTTGAACCTCAAATCTTGCTTCTCTACTTACAAAAAAAAAACTTGCTTCTCATTTCTTATCCACCGTTTCACTATTTTAATTGAAATCATATACATGTTTTACCAAGCCTATTATGTTTTGCTATTGGAGAAAGGGGAAGAGAGACTTACAACCAGTAACATACCCAGTTGCAGCCAGAAATCCAAGAGGAATCATAGATTCCCAGCCAAAGATAGTCATGCTGCCAAACAGAGCGAAATTTAGAAAAACGACGAAGCGGAAAGGAGCAAATAGAATACAAAGAAGAAGCGCAAGACATACGGTGTAGGAATTTGGAACTAACCAGATGGAAAGTGCATCAACTGCAACCTCAGTTTTGTTTAAATACCCAGACACTATAATCAATACCCTGTAATAGAAATTCTCCAACCTACATACCCAAACACATTCAAAATGATATCCAGCATATGAGAGAGAGAGAGAGAGAGAGAGAGAGAGAGAGCGAGAGAGTGGAAACACATACGCGAGCATAACCCCAGAAGCCACAGAGAGCTTAGAAAACTCCCAGAGCCCAGCAAACGCTTGAGCTGAAAACCCAGTCCACGAATGAGGACACCCACCACAAACAGCGTACCCATAAAGTCCAAAAACGGACAGCCACCACGAGAAATCAAGAGTGAGAGCAGCCCCAACAATCCCCACCCCCAGCTTATAAACAAAAAACCAACTCACAAACACGTGGACTGCAAGAGCTCCCACTGAGATCCAAGCAATAACCGCAGTCTTCAGCTGGCTTTGCAAGAACCTCTGCAATGTGAACTGAAATGGGAAGCTCAGGTGCATCGGGATCAGCCACAATGCCACCACACCTGACTGCTCCGCCAAAGCATTGGACTGGCCGAGAAGCTTTAGTATGGGCGAAGCAAAAACGAACATGGGCAATAACAGAACCGAAAAAAGAAACAGAACAATCCAAGAACGTTGCAGGTAAATGCCCAACATGTGGTATTGTTTGGCTCCGAAAGCTTGGCCACAGAGCGTCTCGAGCGCGCTCGCCATGCCCAGCTACACCACCCAATACCCATCTCACAAAGAATGAAAATGCAGACCAACAAAGAAAAACAAAAGAAATAATAAGATGGGAGGGAAATGGTAACGAACCAAGAAACCAAAAGTGATTGCGATGATGACGGTGGAGGAGATGGAGATGGCAGCGAGGTCGAGGTCACTTAGGTGGCCGGCGAATGCCTGGGTTATGACAGTCATGGAGAACATGGCGAGCCTACTCAAGATGGAGGGCCCCGCAATTACCCACATCTTCTTCGACTCCAACAACGTTTGTCTCACCACACTCCCTGCATTCTCTTCTTCATGACGATCTTGCTCTTGTTGTTGTTGTTCGGCGCCTGACACTAACAGAGGATCTTCTTCTTCTTGTCTGATGCCCATTTGTTGCCTTTGCTCGTGCCTCTGATGCCAAGCTTTGGAGGTCCACGGTGAACTGATCTGAAGAGGAGGCTTGCTTTTGTTCTTAAAAAAAAAGAAGAAAGTCTTTTTCTAATGTGGGTCTAAGTCTCTAAGATAATCAATCGAGTGGGTGTGAGAGCATTCCTACTAGCCTCACCAAATTTTACTCACCAAAATAATTAAAAATTATTTTTTTCTATTCTGGTGAACCACTTTATTAAAATTCCCTCAGCAGCCACACCATTTTAACTAGTCAATATTCACTATTCTATTTAAATAATAATTTTTTCATATTTATTTATTTTTTCTCTATATAATCTTTTTACAAAAAATCATTCATATCCATGAAATAAGGACATTATCGTATGAGAGATGAGAGATGGGAGAAGAAAATGAGAGAAAAAAGGAAAAAAGTGTGCTAATCATGTGAAAGAGAAAGGTGAAACAAAATTTGGTGAGTGAGTTGTTGAGTGAAAATGCCTCATCTAATTTGGTTAGTAATTTCAGTCATCAAATTTTTTTGGTTAAAATGGTGAGGTTGCTAAGAGTGGTTTTCAGGATTTTCATCAAATTGGCTCACCAAAATAGCTAAAAAATTATTTTGGTGAGGCTACTAGGAATGCTCTGAGGGCTTGTTGCTTTCCTCGGGCCCGATACCTGGAGAGGTAATTATCAGGAATAATTAATCCTTGCCATCCCATGATTCATATATATAAATAGGTGTTACATGATTTCAGCTGCTTGTGCACTCAGTTCGGTTCGATTCGATTGAGTTAAATTTTCTTCAGTTTTGTTTTGTATAATAAATGAATTGTTCATGAACACAATAATATATTCGAATATTAAACAAGACATATTCGTATAAACTTGACTCGACTCGAATAAGCTTGTATAAACTCGTATAACTTTATTTTTATGAAATTTTTTAGTATTATTTTAATTTTATAATAAGAACATATTAAGTAAAAGGGAATTATATTCCTAATATAATGAATATAACTTGAATTAGTGTTGTTGTGAGTTTAATTTTAGAGATTTGTGTGTACATAAGTATGCTTATGAGTATGTATGAATGTGTGTGTGCGCGCACACGTGTTTGTGTTTATGCATAATGAATTTATAAACATACATATAAACTCGATAATAAATTATTTAACATTCAAGTTAATTTATTTAATTAACTCAAATGATAAAATTTTAACAATAATTAATTAACTGATGAATAGTATGGATTTACGAAAAGATAAACAATTATTATATTTACTTTATATAAAAAATGAATAAAATAATTGAAAAGCTTGTGATGAATTCGAACTCGACTCGTGTTCGAAATAAAATTAAATGAGTCAAGCTTAAACATTCAATTCTCTGTTCGACTCTGCCTAAATACATGTACCCACTCCTTTAAGGTAAGGTGACTATATGTACTTACTCTTGTCAGATAAATTTGGAATCCATACCTCGCACCTCTCGCACATAGACCGGTTGAATCGCGAGTTTAGCCCGAAGAGATAGCCAGTGAATTTTGAATCTAAAACCATAAAGAACACTCAAAATCCGAGGCTTCCACAACTGAGCTAAACCCTTTGGGTTTCATGATTCATGAGCTGTCCTGGCTTTAGGCCAGCGTAATGATTCCAAACAAATTAATTTGGGCCGAGCTTGGTTGACACTTGTTACTCACATTTCTAGCGTAGCTCCATGTAGCTCTAGTTTATGGAATGAATTTGGAGTTTTTTTTTTTTTTTTTTTTGAAATAATATCTATTTTTTTTTGAATAAAATTCAATCACCTAAAGTACAAAAGCTCCCTAAAAATAATACCACAGATATTATTTAAAATTTCTTCAACTCAAACTCTATCTATGACACACAAAATAATCTCTTGGGCTATAGTATGAATAGTTATATTTACATTCATCTTGACATGTTCGATTTTTCATGATCTCAGCTGACTCAACTCAGATTTGATTCCATCCAAAATATGTCCAAATTTGCTCCAAGTCTTCTCTGCATTTACAATCTGGAGGGCATCCCCTTCCAAAATTATACTAGAGAAACCCATCTCTCAGCACAACTCTACGGCATGGGAAGACACCAAAGCTTTAGGGACAACAGGTTCTACTAAGAAATTCTGTGGTACTTCGTGCAGCTAAGACTACTTCCTCATAATCCTGGACAACAATGCCAAATCCAATAAGTTCATTCTTAGTATCTATAACTACATCCCAATTTACTTTATACATACCTTTGGTGGGCCTGTCATGTCATGGGAGGGCCTCTATGAGTAGTGCTTTTGGTAGCTAGATCGGTTGTTGTCACCCTCCTAAAATCACTGATCAACATGTTCGCTTCACGGAACGGTTGTTGAGGAGGAGTAAACCCCCCTCCATGTACCACTCAATTTTTACGGAACCAAATTTTTCGAGCCACAACCATCATGAGCTCAAGATCGGACGCGTCATAGTGCTCCAGAAGGGTTTCAAAAAGATGAAAAGAAAAAAAAAATTTGTGGCCCCAATCCAAACCTTTTTGGATTTTTTTGGGTCCACATCTCTAGACATCTTGAGCTCAAGGGAAATTCCATAACTAGAATATTCATTTTGGAAGGGAGAAGGTCATTGCATGCTTTTCAGATGAACATTTTACTGGCATTGGAGGTTTTAAGATTCCATATGATCTTCCAAATCGTAGACCCTTTACTTTGGCTAGAGCCTAGAGCTTCCACTTCGCTAGATGGCTTCAATCTCCTTCTCCATAATTTGGATTAAGGCATGAGGGTCTTTAAGCATTTCTTGTGAGTTAGCTAAGTTTTAGCTGGTCATTTTCTAAAAGTATACTATATTAACTTTTCTAAATATTTTATTTTATTTTATTAAAAATATTCTATTATAATATTTTTTAAAATTCATCCAAAAAATCAAAAGTTCTTCACAAGATATGACCAATCAAATTGCATAATAATACAACTGAGCTTCAATATTTAAGCCGGACCCTTGTGAAAATTCCTTTAATTTTCCATTACGAAATAAAATCAAGATTAAGTAGCCTAACCAACCACTCAATCGTAGCTGACCAGATGATTCCACAAGCTTCCATAAAATCCACCATCCTCTCTCAGATGATGCCATCTGTCACTAAAACAAACGGAGATCTTGAAGAGGAGGGTTTGGTTTTGGGAGGAGTAGGACCTTGCAATTACGACAGACACGACGTCGTCTTTGGAGGAGATGTGCTCCGGTTGTTATTGATGAATTGAGTCCCACCAGAGCTTCCATCGGAGGGACCGATTGAGAGGTACGGTGTAGATCTGTTCCCTTCTCTTCTCTTCTCTTCTTTCGCTTTAATTCTTCGTTTAATTAGATCTCATTTTACCAAATGCTTAAGCGTATAACTCCAACGGCGCCACTTGATAAACCCTCCTGTCTTTGACAATCTTCCCAAGGGAGAGAGAAGGCTTCTGGTGGTGGCCGGCGCGAAAGAGAGTACAAAAGACGTCAAGCATGAGCGGGTCACGACAAGAGGAGTAAAATGACTTTTAAGTCACAGGGTGACCCATCACGTGTCTGACTCGGATTGACAAACGGCGGGTTACCCACCAGACCCACTTCCGTGGGTCACAAGGTGACCTACGAGTCCACGACCTAGACTTTCTTTTTTTCTTTTTTTTTTTTTTTAAAAAATTAGAATAAACAAAAAAAAAAATGGTATTTTTATAATTTTTACAAATTCGTTAGGATTTAACGTTAAATCCTTTAAAATTACAAATTAGTCTTTAAAATTTTGCGTTTTTAAAAAATATCATCTTACCTACAATTCGAAAAAGTAGATTTTCTACGTTTTCAAATCGTAATTTTTAAAAATATAATTCCCAAACTATTTATGTTATACGATTTGGTTTAAAATCGCATTTACTATCTATGAAATCACAATTTCAAGCGCACCCTTAGAAGTTTGATGAGTGAAATTGACATTTTTTTTAACTTTGGATAAATAGTTTCAAATCGAGTGAAATATCATGGAGTTTTATAAAGTTTTCACTATAAAATTCTTAAATAAGAAATGACAAAAGTTTTGGGGAGGCATCCGACAAAAGCTAAATTGCAAAAGAAGCATAGAGCTTGATGAGCTTTTTATTTTTATTTATTTTTTTCATTTTCATTTTATGAAAATGTGAAAATTTGGCTAAAAGTGAAATTTGTCGAGTTTACTAGGAATGTTCTTATAGAGCTTAGCCATTCTCACGGGAAAAAAGGGCAAAGTGAAATATGTTTAGACAAATAGGTTCTATAAGAGCTCTTTCAATTTCATGCGATTCAAATAAGTAATTGTAGGGAATCGGATTGCTAGATTCTATGGATTGGCCAATCTCGGCTTGAAATAAAATATATTTTGTTTTCCAATAAAAAAATTATTATATTTGCCATATACAAATTGGTTTTGTTTTTGACACATGGGTTGGACGATCTGGTATTTTTCCAATTCTAATTCCAAATATAGTAACCTCGAGGGGAGAAATTGCATAATTAGTGACCAGGATTATATTATTTTCTGGATTTAAGATCTTTTAGATTTTCTAATGTAATTCTATTGTATAGTTCTTAAAATATGTTTTATTATTTTTAAGTCGAATAGGTTAGATTTAATCACTTTTAGTATTTATCATATGTAATATGCATTAGATTAAGGAAAGATTAATAATTTTTAAAAATTGTAATCTTAAAGTAGAAAAATGTGAACCTTTTAATTTAAAAATAATAGTTTAAATTTTAAAGTGTTTATGAACCATAACTATGTAGCCCTATTCCTAAATTTTTCGTATAATTTATAATTGCCTAAAAATATTTAGAGGATTTTGATCCTATTTGTAACAATACAAAAATGAATAATGTTTAAGTGTAAACCATTAAAAAAGTCGGTTGAATTGAAATCCTCTTATGAAATTCATTCCATGCCCTAGATTCGAGGATCGGACCCACGATCACTTGTAACATTGTAAGGGAGACATAATAACATAAGCAACAAAAAGTAGGAGTGTGCAAAACCCGCCCAAGTCTGTAGTACCTGACCCGCCCCGCCATGCCCTGTGAAGACCGGATTTCAAGTATAAAATCGTGGATCCGGGTACAAAAATGGACTACCCGTGCAGGGCGGGTCGCAGGTATAACATTTTAAAAATCCCAGATACCCGCCCAACCTCGTCTAAAACTAAAAGACCTAAAAAAACCCTAAACTACCCACTCCTAAAAAACCCCTAAACTCTCGAGTCCTGTGCCCTCGACCTTACCCCCGCAATACCCAAACTTCTTTCTTCATTTTCGTTCACCTCTTGGTGGTTGATGTTTTGAGAAGTACTTGTTTTGTTTTTGTTGTTGTTGTTGTTGCCATAACTCGAAACCCTTGTATGCTGCCACCTCTTCATTCCTGTACCAGAACAAGCTCTTTGGGGGAATCTCTGTCGGAGGGTTGTTGCTGCTTTGTTGTTGCTGCTGCTAATGATGATGTTGATCTTCTTGGCTGTTTGTTGTTCCTCTTCATCTTCCTCCTCCACCGAATGAGAAAAACCTAGCCATTTTTCCTCCTCTAAGCTTGACTAGGACCTCAATTGTGACTAGGCTTGGACAGAGTAATGTTGGTCTATAAACGAAGGTATATACCCAAACTCGCTAGCAAGGGGAAAATTCAAGGCCACACTTCCGGGAAGATAGAAGTTTCTTCGACAGGTTCGAAGCCTCCTCTTGCAAGCACGGTAAATCAGATTGATGAAGTTTCTAGGCTTAAGTTAGACCTCGTCAATGAAGTTCCACCTAATAGACAATACATATCAGAAACTCCACTCTCTCCAAAAATTTGCAAAACCCAAATACGAAATGGGTATTCTTTAATTCCTTTTTTTTTTTTTTTTTTTTCTAGCTTCTGTACGTGAAACTTCTTTTCTTTTGTTAAAAATTCTTCTTCTATGTCCTGTATATGAGTGTTGTATATACCCACCCCGCTAAACCCACCCCTCCCAACCCAAGACCCGACAGATACTGCACACTGTAGTCGAGCCATGAGTTGGGTTTTTACAACCCGCAGTGTGTGGGTTCGGGTGTCAAAATGACCAATACCCGGCCCGCTCCAGCCCGTGCCCACCCTTAACAAAAAGGAAAAAAAACGACCTCATCGTTTAACAATCATAATGAGAGCTCTATATTACTTCAAAATAATAATAACAATAACAATAACCAAAGTACTATTGCATTAATCATCAGAATGCTAGTTCTGAAAAGATATTTAAGAGTAAAAAATAAATGTTACATAACCATAAGTTCTAAACATGGAATAAACTAAAAAAAAAGAGCAAAAAAACATAAGCTTCAAAAAACTACATAATGCTCCAAACTAAAACCCGACCCTCATGGCCTCTACTGGACACGAACATCAATACTATCATCTGCAACCAAGTTGTAGGTAGAAGAGCGAGTCCCCGACCTAGTAAGTAAGGAATAATTTATCAGTATGTGTGTAACACCTAAGATAAATAAATGCTAAAGGAAAATAAGAATTTGAGATTTAATAAATAAAATATTTGGCTAAATAAAAATTTGGTAAGATTAGATTAAGAACGATAAGGCTCGTAAGCATTTCAATAAAAAAATAGATGGTAAAGTCTTATTCTAATTTTAGGAAAAATGGTGCAGATGTGTGGCGCTCAAATCGGGTTAGGGGTGGAGGGAGGTGGGGTCGAGGGGGGTCACATGCCCCCCCTCAACTCCCAAATATTCTTCTTACCCCTGGTTGAATTTTTACCTATGCCTCCCAAGGTCTTGATGTATTGGTTCATTTTTTTCATTCATATGGATTAGTCAAGGATAATAAAGGTTTGTTTGGGCTTGCAATTTCAAAAAGTGCAATTTAAAACAACGATTTTAAAATATGCGATTTGAAAAAGTAATTTTTAAAAACCTAGTTAAGCGTTTAGTAAAATTACAATTTAGCCTTTAAAATTCTGCGTTTTCAAAAAAACACATTCTTACCTAATATTTGAAGAAAAAGATTTTTTTTTTTTGTTTTTTAAATCGCAATTTTTTTTTTAAAAAAAGTAGTTCTCAAACGATTTATGTTCTGCGATTTGGTTTAAAATCACTTATTGTCTACGAAATTGCAATCCTAAACGCACCCTAAGTTATCTTCTAATTAATTATTATTGATAATTTAATTAGCAGAAATAGGATTCATCGAATTGCATTTTGTTCTATTTAAAGAGGTTGAGCTAGAATATTAATTTATGAGAAGTTCTATTTTTATCAAACAATTGTCGTTTGTAGGGAAGTTTAAGGTTCTTCGAATTACGCTAAATTACGGCTTAAGATTGCTCGAAATATCCTACCATTATTTTGTATTTTCTCGAAATCCAAATCTGTTATGTGGGCAAGTAACAAGCTACTTCTTCTTTTTTGGTT